>NW_028258333.1:2727272-3030303 GCF_053883595.1 Heterocephalus glaber | reverse complement strand
CCTACTCAATAAAATATAGTAGTCTCGAAATTCTGACTTTGTTAAAACAGGATGATGTATTAATAGATAAGATACTTTCTTCAAAGATACCTGACTGGTGGGTATCATTAAAAAGAATCTGATAAGTTGTCCAGGAAGTTTTAATGTTAGATCAGTAAGTGAATTTTTTATCTAATTATAAATGCAAAGGGAACCATTCACATATTTAAATAATTTACCCAAAGTGAAAACTTATAATGGGATCTTACAATTTTGAAAATAAATGTCAGTCTGAAGCATAAAGTTATTTCCAAATGATTTATTAACTTAGTTTTAGTATCTTAAAGTATAAAAATACTCAGATTTCTTTTTAATCTTTTGCTTTGCTATGTGTGTTATATGTATTTATTGCAACATTTTATCTATTGGTTTTGAATTAAAATTTTCAAACACAGAGAGCCAGTAATGTAAAGTATTTACTCTCTGTGCTTTACAAAAGGCTGCATGTATGTTGCTCTCTTTAGTTTCTTTATTTCTAGTAAATTATGGTAGTATCTTTTATGACCACAGCCTACTTATCTTAGCAAGGAGCATTAG
The DNA here is from genome assembly GCF_053883595.1 of Heterocephalus glaber. Taxonomy (NCBI): domain Eukaryota; kingdom Metazoa; phylum Chordata; class Mammalia; order Rodentia; family Bathyergidae; genus Heterocephalus; species Heterocephalus glaber. The sequence continues at coordinate 3,029,727 of NW_028258333.1, read as the reverse complement.
TAAAATGCATCTGCATACCATGGATACTCGTCTGATAAGTGCTTCTCTGTGGACTGAGTGTTTTAACTTTCATAAATAGAACAATTATTCCCCCTGGGTAAAATCTATTTCATAGATTAATACACGCCCTTTCATCATTTAAATGGGCTGCAGTTAGAGATCAATGTTTATGATGCTGCTTTGGTACACTGATAGGTGGATAATACATATTTGGTTCTTTCAAAAGCAACACAGCTATATTATTCACATCATTGCCTTTAACGAGATGGCCCTGAGCCATCGTCATCAATCCTGACATTTACGCTCCTTTTATGTTGTACCAGAGCCTTGCATGATATAATTGTTGCTTGTATAATAAGTGCTGAGGTGAAGTGCATTAGCCATGAGAAAATTAATTTATAAGCCAAATGGCCAGTTTGACCATTATCTGTAGAAACAGTTCCAAAGATCTCATAGCTTAAAAATCAGTGCTACTTTGGGGTAGATAAAATATATGCTTAACATCTTATAACTTGGTGAAGATTACAGTGTTGATTGAAAAGCCTCAAAAGTAGGCATGAGAGCCATGCAGCTGAGCAATATAAGACTTGTAATTTATTTCCTGAATATAACAGCAGTTTGTCAGGAGTGTCACAAAAATGTGGATTTGGCTTATTAGGGTTTGCACACTGCTCAGCACAAATGAATAATTCATTCCATGCAGAGAAAACAGAAGAAATATTAACAGCTATTTAACTCAACCATTATTATATTACAAGGAATTGCACTTTCAGAAGGGTATCCAGATAAAACGCAGAATTCCAGTTAAGTTTAAATTTGAGATGAATAATGAATACTTTTTTTTAGCACAAAAGTATATCCCAAAGTTGGCAAAGCTCATAGTCAGTGTGTTCTGGATCTTATGAGGTCTCCTGTAACAGCTGGATGTTGACAATGGTGTGGAGGATGTGATTTTTGAAGATCTGCATGAGTTTGTTTGAATACTTTGCTATTATTTCTGTGGAAAAGCATTCCTAAGCATTCTACATGAGTCTCATTCAGGTACCCAGAAACAACTGAGAGAACAAAATACACGTTGCATTTAAATCATATTATAAAGCAATTGTTTTCACTTTGATCTAAGAACAGTACTTATTTTGAGTACATAGGGCCAAATTGAATAATGTGTTTTCTATAAACTTTCTAGAAAATAAACATGTTTGCAAAGGCATTGTAAGTTAAAGAAAGCCAAAATAATGTGTAGTATAAATTTGTTCTGGAAATAATTTAAATGAATTATGATGGGTGCATTGTGGTGTCAAAAATGGTAATTTTGAAGCCAGTCATGGTGGTATATGCTTGTAATCCCTGCCCTTGGGAGGCTGAAGCAGGAGGATTGCCATGAGTTGTGGGCCAGCCTGAACTGCATAGCGAGACCCTGTCTCAAAAATAAATAAATAAAAGAAGAGAGGCTGGTAATTTTGGTTCATTGAAATATTGGTCAGTGAAAAAGTTTTTAAACCTAATCACCTGTTAAGATAAGTTTTAAACCAGATCATTGACACATTTGGTCAGAAAAGTACATCTGATAATTTTAGTGAACCTAATCTTTGATGTTATTCAAAGACTCAAAGTAATAATAACCTAAAGAACTGTTATTAATGTTTCATATAGATACTAACTTAAAAACCACTAGATCTTTCCAGCTAGAACCATAAAAGTCACAAGAACATCATAAGGTTCATGAGTGAGATTATTCTGAATAGAACTTCAGTTAAGGATATGTTTATACACACGGACATGATCAGAAGGAGTTACAAGTATCTACATAACAGTTGTGTGCTTGACAATTTTATATTGTTAGATTTTGCTTCTTAAATGATCCCCAAAGGCCATGTGTTGAAGTCGGGGTCAACAGCCTTTGACGCTATTGAGAAGTGTTCAGGCTTCTAGGAGGTGGGGCCTTGTGGAAGGAAGCTAGGTCATTGGAGGTGTGCTTTTGAAAGGGACCCTGGGACCACAGTCTCTTCTTTTCTGTCTCTCTCTGCTTCCGGGCTGCCATGAGATGAGCAGCTTTACTTTACCATGTTCTCCCTACTATGATGTTCAGCCTTTCCACAGGTTCAAAAGACAGTAGACCCATGGGCCATGGACTGAAACTCAGAAACCATGAGCCAAAATTTTTCCTTCTTCTAAGCCAATAATCTCAGGTACATTGTCACACTGATGAAAACCTTACTATGCTGTTTTGAAACATTTTACTGGTCTTTTTGTCTAATTTTAATTTACATGGATGTTTATTATCTCTTATTACTAATATGTAGACTAACTGTATTGTAGTCATGTCAATTATTGTGAAGAATTTTTAAATCACTATGATTTAAGTGATTTTTTTTTTTTTTTGTACCGGGGATTGAACTCAGGTCCTTGGCTTGTAAGGTGGGCAGCAGAACCACTGAGCTAAATCCCTGGCCCCTTAAGTGATTTTTTTTTTAATGAAGACCTAATTTAATATTATCATGACTTAATTCATCTAGAATGGTTAGCAGTGTGAAGAATAATTAATACAGAAATGATCACATATGTACCAGCAGTAATTTAAAAATCAAAAAAGCTCTAAATTATTTACAAGCTCAAAAAACTTGTTCTTAGAAGTGTTCTTGACAACTTGGCTCCTAATGCATTAGACTCTCAATTTTACTGTTAATAGTGATTTATTTTATTTTTCCACTTGAATCATGTAATACTTATATTAGAAAAGCTGAACACGAAGTATAGTTCGGAAACCTCATTCAATCTTGTTCTTCTTCCAAAGTTATATTATACCTTGATTCTTATGGCATATAATATGATGTTTTACTATTATTTTTTAGTATCTAACTTTTAAAAATAATGTGTCTCTAAGTTGCCCAGGGTGGTCACAAACTTGGGATCCTCCTCCCTCAGCATCCTAAGTACCTGGTATTTTAAGTATGTACCACCCTGCCCACAGTGGAATTTATTCAAATGAACTATGATATACCTTCCCCCCAAATGCCAAAAGAACAGTAAACTTAATGGTCAATTCCTAGGGACCAAACTGTAAATCATACTTTGTACATGTCATTTCACTGGTATGTGGCCTGTACATTTTCTGCTCAGTATCTATATACAGAACTTAATTAGTCCTCAAAAAAATTATGCTAGGAAGAATAAGTGACCAAAATCTTACAGGCAAAAAGTAGAAGAGCAAACCCTACATTTTACAACATAATTAACTCCAAATAAATGCTCATTTGCATAGAAGTAATTCTGTAATGCAGTCACTCAATCTGTACTTTGTCAGGGTTGAATGCTGACACTCTGTTTATGTGTCAGGCAGGACAGGCAGATTAAGCCTTTGTAACAAATAAGCCTAGAATCTTAGTTGATGCTAAAGGAGGACTGTAAAACTGAGCTGTGTCTGGAAGGTACTCATTCTTCATATGGAAAGAAGGAAAAGAACAGAGTAAATCTCCTCCAGGAACTTAAATTTCCACATACAAAGTACATGAAAATACTTTGTGTCCGATAGATGTGTCATTTTCTGTATTTCACCAATCCAGGTGAATTGCTTGGGGCCACCTGACTTCATGTGTTTTGGAACCTGTAATCTTTCCATATCCTTGGAAGTCTCCTTGGAGTTAGAATATTTGCATGAACAGGATTGATGAGAATTACAGAATATCAACTCAATTTTTTCATGTTTCTTCAGAGAAAGACAAGTTTTGGTTTGGAAATGGCTACTTCCTCTTTTTTCCTTTGAAGTGTTTTATATGGATCTTCCATTTTGTCTGATATGAAAATGCAAATGTAAAATAGAAAGCTGGAATTGAACTAAGATTATTTTTTTGATTAATTTCTTTTGTAACTGTATTTTCAAAAATTCTACTCACATACATTTCATGTAGTTGAAATTCCCAAACTTTTATCTGTAAATCCATCTCTCTCTTTTATTTTTTTATCCTCTAATACAATTAATTTCTTATCCTCAGTTCTCTTACCCATTTCATTCACATGTGATGAGTCCTGTTGGCTTTCACATCAATTTTGATGGCTCTAAACATTTGACTGAATATACTGTACAGAAAGTGGGGACAAAGATACTTAAAAAGATTTGTTCAAATCTCAATTCCACTTTGAAGCCATTTGTAAACTATTTCCCAAGGAATTCTCAACTCTGGAAATAATAAAACTCCAGAATTTGACATTAAAATAATGATGTTGGCTTCACAATGAGAAATACCAGGACAATTAAAGTGACCTTGTCGCAATTCAAACTTGATATTTGTGCACTGTTTATAAGAACTGAATGAAATGGATACTTGATTAGTTTCTTCGTAGGTTAGATTTATCTGAACTAGCCATTTTCCTTAACAAAAATATCTTATTCTGTTCCTCCTGAATGATCTCTGTCACTTCTATTCCTCAACAATCCCTTGCTTTCTTTCTGTATGAGAACAGGCCTTACATTTTGGTGGGTTATAAATGAAGTCTTTTTCTTTGAAAGGTTTCTGGAGCATAAACCCACAGTGGCACAAACGTAATAGGTTTACTCCCATTTGTGTTTAATTTACTATTTGTAAAGATCACTCATTATCATCATGATGTCATCAGTTAGTGTTTTGGGACACATTTGCTAAAGTTGAGGCTCCTTAAAAACACATCCTTTCAGTATGATGCACAAATAAAGTAAATAGTCAACAGTAGTTTATTTTCTTCTTACGTACATTCTTATACAGCCAGGCTTTCTTTTGGGCGGTGAGATTTTAACAAGGCATGTATCTGATATCATTGTGGATATGTGAGTTCTCAAAAGAATGGAAGCTGATGGAGGAGGAAGGATTTCTAGGCAAAGGTGCTACACACAGTGATGTCCTTAAGTGAGACTACTCAGAAGTTCTGTTGCACAAAATGAGGGCAATGGTTTCACTTGTAGGTGTAGGAGAGGGAGCATCAGAAAAGGATTTACTCTGCTGAATTCAATTTTTGTTTCTGTCAAAATTTCATTTTAGAATAGACTCCTTTTCTTAGGATAAGTTAATAGAAATATGTTTCTGTTCATCTTTTAATGTGTTTCCTTTTTGGTAAGCTTATGAAAGAGAAGGGGCAATGTTCTAATGCACAGGAGAACACTAGTGTCACGTTGATTGTTTGGTGCTGGTGGGAGTGAGGATGCAGCTCCACACCTAGAGCCCAGAGCATACCGGTGACCAAGTGTCTGCAGCTTGGGCACGGTGTCACTAGGTGGCGAGTAGAGCTTGTTAGGGAACATCCTAGCGATCGCTTACCCTTGAAGTGGTAATTTACAAACTCTTCCTTGAAGCCAAATGTTGTAGAGTGCCTTTAACCTCTTGTTTCTTCTAAGTGATAGTAATTTTTCCTAGAAAATAGCTCAGTTGACTCAAAATCTGAGACGCATTCATCTTTCTACACCTGTTATCTGCCCCAAAATACTGTTGGTTTCTTATCAGTATTTTTTTTTGAATGGTTAATTTTGTTGCCACATGTTTTATGAAAATTTGATCAATAAATCTGTCTCAAATCACCAAAGAGAAGTGGGTTGTGTTTTCTTGTTTTCTTACCAGTTGGAAAATTTAGATCTTTTCATTTTCCAGCAGAAATAGTGAATAGATTAATTCTTGTAGAACAGTGCTTATGTTAAGTGAACCGTGTACAGATGAGGGTCTATACATAGTACAAGTGAGACTGGATAAGCAGGGACTCGCGGAACTTACTGATGGTGGCAGATTGCCATACATTGGAAATACTGAAGACCTAGGGGAGCTTCTGCTAAAGCTTTTTTCTGATTAGAATATTATTTGTCAAAGTGATCAAATTACTTCGCTGGCAACTTCTTCTTGCCTATTTGACCTTTGTTGCTCAATTGGTACAGAACGGTTGTGACTTAAAGCTCTGTACACCTGGGATTGTCAAGTTAGGTCAGTGGTAGACCTTGTGCTACAGTACAGTGTTCTTTAATTAAATAATCGAAGTGTTGTAATGGTGAGATGTAGAATTTATCTGAGAGGAATGACTTAGCTTTTTAGTTCAAGCATAATTACTTGGAAATTCTTGAAAAAGTTATAAAAATCCTATAATACTGCATCTATCATGATCCATATTTCACTACCTTCAGAATTATACCATTTGAATACATGGCAAAATCTCTACAGAAATTTTGAGTTAATTTTTAAGTCATTTCAGTTTTAAACTCTCAGCTCTATTTTTGAAAGTGAATACTTAAGTGAAGAATAAGGGGAACTGGAAAAGCAAATTCTCTTAATTGAAACAGATCTAAATTCTTGATAAACGGTATATATGAGTATACAATTAGCCTTTTTTTCTTCCGCTGAGAAATAGACTTCAAAGTTTACTGGGAACATGCTTCAGTGAAAGATAGAATGGGAATAAAATGATTAAAAGAGCTTCATACATATTTAAGAAAGCTGTCAAACCTTATATTGCTTACAAGTATTTCTGCCGTGATCCCTGTAACAAGAAAGCCGAGTGTTAGATAGGAATTTTTTGAAACGTGAAATTGATTTTGAACATCTCTCTATTTCTGCTGTTATTTGGTAATGTCAGAAAAGCTTCAGAGTAGCTAATGGACCCTTGGGATTTCATGGCCATTGTGGAGTTTATGCTTTCTCTTAGATTAAAACAAATGTCAGTTGTTGTGTGCAGCAAAGAACACCAGGTGGCTTTGGCTGGAGGATAAAGCTGGGAGGTTTAAAGCTTAGACAATGAGGAAATTCCAGTCACTCCTCTTAGATGTGCCAATTCCCATCTAGTGAAGGATGACAAAGATGTTTTTGTCCTAGGGCAGTTGATTTAACACATTCTTACTGATTCCAAATTGTTGTCAAGAACAGGGTTTCTTTTTCCCCTTTCATTGTTTGATGAGATCAAGTATGAAGTGACATCTATTAGGTGAAGTAAGATTCCAAAAGCACATTTTATGTATCTGAAAGGTATAAATAAAACATTTGTGACTCTTAAACTCTGCTTTTCTGACTGCTGCTAAAGAGACATGTTGGTAGAGGAAGGGGAAAAGAAACAGACTAGATTCACAAAGATTAAAGATTTTATTGAAATGTCAGCAAACTCAATGTCTGCTGGAACAGTTGCTTAGATTAAATTGGACATGTAATGCTCAATTTTTATTCTTTATTTATGGCAGAGAGTTAAGAATTTGTGGACTAGCTATGATGCACTGACTATTCTTTATTTAAAGATGACACATTACTAGTTTTGATTTCTTATACAGAATGAATTGCAACTGTTTGGATTTAAGTGTATTTTGGTCAACTCTAAATATGTCATATCAGACAGAACATTTAATAAATTTTAATGATTATTTGTGTATGATACTGAGGACCTGTGTTCTTCTGCAACCAGATATTTTGATTTTTACAGAGGAAAATGATTTCTTGTATTTGTTGTTTTGTGACATGAATTGACTCACACATGTAAATTGATATACAGAATTAAAGTATTACAAATAACCAGGAAATAGTTTCTTGATGGATAGGTGAGACATAGAGGGCAGACATCATACAGCTTGAGAAATTACAGAAGCAGAGACTTGTAACCTGTATAACGTAACATCAAAAATACAGATGATAAATACTGTTTTATATGGGTTTTATTCTATATAATGTGCAGGTGCTTGGAGAGTTAAGTGAAAAATCCACCAATGGTAGTGAGTCCTATGGCAGGGAGGTGAGATAAGAGATTTAGATATCAACACAAGTTTGAAATAGTCAATAGTGAACAGAATAGATATGCACAGAGGTAGATGAAAAAGTATTGTAGATATCAATAAAATATGTACCCATTAAATACACACATGGATGATCGCTAGAAAATGACGGGGAAATAGCTTGTTTCTCAGACATGTATTCAGAGGCGGGGCTTTTTGAGGTGAATGGATTGTGACAGAGCTATAGCTGACCTGCTGCTAGAAGGTGGGTCCTGCCTGGAGATGGGTCCCTGGGCACATGACCCGGAAGGACATACCTCCCTCCTTCCCTCCCTCCTCTCTGCTTCTAGGCTGCCACGATGCAAGCAGCTTTCTTTCATGCCAGGATGTTCCCGCCTGCTCTTTCTTCATTTGAACCTGCTGGAGGTGGACTGAAACTTGAGTTGGGGAAGTGGGAAGGATAGGGGAAAGGAAAGAAGGAAAAGAAAAAATATGAGAAAAGGAAAAAGTGGAAAAACGTCTCTTTAAATAGGAAAAGGTGGAGGGGGTGAAGGGAGGGCAGGGCAATGGGGAAAAAATAAGAACCAAGATACATCATCTAAAGGTACAAGGTCCCAACGATCAATGTAACTGTATTTTATACCTAAAATGTACCAGTAAACTTAATGAAAAAAATTAAAAAAAACTCCCTTCCTTTAAATTGTGGGTGTCTGGTATAGTGTTTCAGCGACAAGATAGTGACTAAGACAGTTTCATGAATTCAAAGTAGATTAGAGAATTGAGCTTCAACAATTAGTATCTTTCTGTATCTGTATTTTTAACTGTATCTGTATCTGTGTCTATGTATCTTGGAGGTGTTACTGCTCTGTTACTTGAACTGAAAACAGAAATACCAGGTGCCACCAACTCAAGGGCTGGAATGAATTGAAATACTGACTAGATGGGACAGAAACCACTAGAGATCATGGATGAGTTGTTTAGGAAGGACCAGGCAGTCGTTCTGAGAAGGGTAGAGATACAATTTCAGTTTTGTCCCACTAAGGTGGATGACTTGGACAGCGATCCAATAGAGCTCTAAAATAATTCAGGAGTTTCAGTCAGTGAAATGCTCCCTGAAATTGGGGATCTCAGGAAAGTAGGAATCGATCTTGAATGAAGACATATGTTGGAATTTGGAGCTCAGGTTGAGAACAATGGAAGATGAGAAGGAATGTGTTCACCAGAGTGGAAACTGACATCAGTGGTCCCTGTTGAAGTTGGGCCAACTGTCCCCACCCAGGAGTCAGGGCCATTACTTCTCATTCAGCATAACAGTCAGTCTTTCTGATGGAGACAGAAAAAGCTGAGGAAACCTATTCTCTTTCTCAAATCTTGATAAGCTTGGGAACACACAAGAGGATTGAGGTAGCTTCATGGAAATTTTCAGTGCTTTGGTTGCTTGTCTACAATTAGCCTACAGGGGAATGTGGAGTGATGGCTCTTTCTCGGCTTCTCTTCCTACTCTCCAAACACAATTGGTGTCACCCACACATTGGGTCATAAGAAAAGTACTGGGCCTCTGCAAACTAAAACTAAACCCAAGGCCTTTCAGTTATTTATTTGCCATCCTCATTTACACTGTGATCCATTCTCTGCAAAAGAGTGTAAAATATAGACAATTTCTTCAGCAGTGTAGTGTAAAACAGAACAAAAACACTTTGAAAATATCCAGATGAAACATATATTTAATTTGTATTCTCAGTATTCAATCCAATGCATGTAAAAATGTCAATGTTTTATTCTTACTACTCAGAGCATTACCTGAGATTTATTTACTCATCCACATCAAAGGCTGGCATCAGTTTTCCTTTTATTTTCATTCATAAAGGTAGCCAAGAGCTACAGTCAGACAGGTGAACGGTTAATGGCACATCGTTCAAAAGCTATAAACAGAACTGACCTCTTTCAGCTCTGATTGGAGAGATTCAGCTGCTTTTTATTTAGAAAATATTGTACAACCTAAATAGGAGCCTTTTTTCCCTAACATTATCTTAATAGTTAGCACATGACTTGATTAATATTATATGAACAACCTACTTATGTTCTGTTTAATCTTCATGCAGCTTCATGCAGTGTGCAGAGGAAAACACAGAGTAGCAACTATGATTTCTTTCACCTTACTGTCTCATAAACAATCTTGTCCTTTCTTTTTGCTTGCTAACAAGGAAGACTACTGTTTATGTTTCATTTTATTTAAGTGAATTCAGGCTTTACATGTATATTTTCCCTCAATGTAATCATGATATTCGAATAGCTTAACTGAGTTTGTTTTCTTTAGAAATGATCAGATATTGTTAAAATATTTTAGCATTCTATTTTCATTTTATGAAACACTTAGATCAAAGGTCGGCAAACCACACCTAGGAGCCAAACGACTTGCTATCTGTTTTTGTTAATACAGATTTGAAGGATCACAACTATGGCTATTTGCTGAAGTACTATCTGTGGCTCCTTTTGCACTGTGGAGGCAGAGTAGAGAAGCTGTGACAGAAACTGTATGTTCTGCAGTGGTTACACTCTTAACTAGCTGGCCCTCTGCAGAAAATGTGGATAATTAACTAAACTTCAGTGAACGCTCTGGAATATTTGAGTAGCATGAATAAAATATTGAGGTTGTTAGCTGAATATGCATTGAAGATGTAGTTTTATCTCTGTCTAAAAGCAAAGATAGAAGTGAAAGTATCTGTTAATGAGTTATTGATCAGTTCCATTTAGACTATCTCAAATATGGACATGGCTAAGAAAATTAACTTATAGAGAGAACTCAGGAAGCCAGCCTCTGGTTTATGTCATTTACTTGTACTTTCCTACTAAAGCGACACAACAGTCCTCTGAGGTAGGTACTAGCATAAGCTATACAGATGAGAAGCAGGTGGATATACTAAGGAGCTTGATGTACATGCAATTAGTATTGGCAGAACTGGATTTGAACTTAGGAAATCTTACTCCAGAGTCAACATTTTAATCACCAAACTGCCTGTAATTAGTAGCAAGATTAAAAATTTTCTTAATAAAAATTTCTAACACTTTTATGCTGCTATAATCGACACAAAACTGTACATTTAATATATATAATCTGATGAATTTAAACATATACATATATCCCTGACATTACTAAACATCGTCAAAGTGATAATGGTGATTCTATCACTTCCAAAATTTTCCTTATGTTCATTTTGTGCATGGTAATAATGCTTAACATGAAATCTACCCTGTTACTATTGTAAAATTACACTCTGATGGTGTAGGCAATATGATTCATTGCAGGTAACCAGACTTAGCCTCTTATACAACTGACACTTTGTACCTAGTGAACAACAACTCCCTAATTTCCCCTTCCAGACCCTAGAAACCACCGTTATATTCTTTGCTGTCATAAGTTTCTCTGTCTTAGATACCTCCAGTCAGTGGAAGCATGCAGTATTTGTCCTTCTGGGACCAGCTTAGTACATATATTATCAAAAGCACAAAAGATAATGAGTATTGGTAAGGATGAAGAGAAAGTGGAAAACCTGTACACTATTGAAGCAATGTAAATGTAGTGTAGCCACTTCACAAAATCATAGAAAAATGCTTCAGAAAATTAAAAATAGAATGATCATGTGATTCAGCAATTCAACTTTTGATACATATTCAAAAGAATTACAAAGCAAGATCATGAAGACATATCTGAACTCCCAGGTTCATTGCAGTGTTAGTCACAATAGTGAAAATACAGAATCAACCAAATACCCATTAACAGATGACTAGAGTGAATATGAAAAGGTAGCATAGATGTATGGAATATTATTCAGTTTTAAAAGAAGGAACACTCACCATATTGTGAAAATATGAAATTTTAACACATAAAATGCATTATCATTGTGAAATACAAATGGTAAGGATAATCCATAAGATGCATTTACAGTTGCTGCAATATATTTTATTGTTTTTTATTTTCATATAGATGTCACTTATTACTTTTACTTATACATAACACATGACTGAGATTTTTACGGTCAGATTTTAAAAGCAGCTTCTCTTTGTACCAGCAACTATGGCAAAGGAGTTTTAACTTCTCTTTTTAAAATGCTGTAATTTTAGGCACAAATTGAGAAGAGTTAACTATGTAAATATCCCTGAACATTGTGCTTAGAAGATAGTTTCAACATTTTCCTTCAGACATAAGGATTGAAAAAATGGGGGGAGCTAGGTTTAGAAAATGAAATTAAAGGGTACAATTAAATGAAATTACAGGTAATACTTTATGTAATCACCTTGCTGAAAATTACAGGGTTTCTCTGCCTTGTATAGAGAAATGTTTTACCAGACGTGTTTCTCCAACTTCTCTCTGGTTGAATACTAACAGTTACACAGTGGTGGTGTGATCAAAAATTGAGGCCATTGTGGTGTAAATTCAGGCTAAAAATATGCACTCCCCTGAAGTATTTGGTAAGTGAGGTAAAAAGAAACATTTATAAAACTTTAGACTCTGACTTTAGAGTTTGAAACTAAGTTTCTTCCCAGGTTAGTATCATGATTAAACAATGTACTCTCTTGACTCTGTCAGAAAACATACCAGAGCACTGCTAAAGATTCCAATTTGAAATATCTTAAAGTATGAAAGTTGTAAAACAACTAGGCACCTTCTGTTTAGAATATAATTTCTTTTTTTTTTTTTTTTTTTTGGTACTGGGGATCGAACTTGGGACCTTGTGCTTATGAGGCAGGTGGCGGAACCACTGAGTTAAATCCCCGGCCCTAGAATATAGTTTTAAAGTCTTCTGGCCAAATAGTCACTTTAAAATATATGTATCCTCTATGTAGCTAAATGCCAGTCACTCATGCCCATTAGTCCGTGTCCTATTTTGCAACTTTATTATCGTAAATTTCTCATTCACAGAAATCCTTCCATATTTAGTAGTGCATAAATTGACATATAATGGTCTTTAATCAGTGTGTAAAGTAAGAAACCTCAGTTCTGGTATAACTCAGGATCTTTCCACTGAGGCTTTCTGAGGTCATCCAAAGCCCTTTGATGCCCATTTTCACTTTTTGATGATTTCCTTGCACTTGACCCCATCATGGAAATGCAAAGCAGTCCTCTTGACAGCTTCCCATGTCTACAGAGAGAACACCTAGCTAAATTTCCACCCTTCAACTGCACATAGTAGGCTTTGGATACAAATTGAACCATCTGAGGAAACTGGGAGAAGCATGAAGCTCATCCTATTTACTGAGCCAGGGGCTGGGGTGAGGTGGCAGCCGCCCGACAGTGGCATTTGGGGGTTTTATAGCACAACTGTGTGTTTGTTCTTGCCAGATGTGTACTCTGAGGCCATCTGCGAAGCTCAGCACACATTACTCTCCATTCAACTGTTCAGTAATTCTGTGGGTTCTCACAATCTTCTATTAAATGTATCCCTTTCAGAACAATTTGGAGTTATTCCATGCAAGAGAATATGGGGCAGGCGGAATACTCTAAGAAAATAACTAAGGAGATGCTGGGGAGCAAACTTTGGGTCAGAGCCCAATGCTCTGAGAGCTAATTAAAAGTGAGCATGTTGTCAGCAGAACTAGATGAACCCCCAGATTCTTGTAGCTCCACTTTCTGGCCTCACAAAAGTGCAGTTTCTCCTCCCCTGCTGTGACATCCCCATGCCAATAATGCCCAATTTCATTATGGTCTTCGATCTATTGATTCACAGATTTCTGATTTTCTATCTTCATTTCTCCATTTCAGCTTGGACTGCATAATTGCTCATAGGAGTAATACAGTTGCATATATTACTCAATTTCTTGTCTCTTTGGTCTCTAGCTCTGCACAGAATTGGATAAAACCAGTTCTTTTTTATCATGTGCCTATATGACTTTAGTATATCCTGAGAAAAATATGTTCACATGAATAAAATTTTGTGCTTTATATTTATAATCTCTGACCTAAAATGAGCCAGCCAATCTATGATTTTTTAAAACGTTTAGTAATTCTCTGTATCAGGACTGTTGCATCCATGTCTCCCTCCTCACACCCCAGTCATTGCTGCCACTGCTCCAACCCTATGGTCTACTTCCTATATTTCATTGAGATAGAAGGTGGTGTTAGAAAATGACTGTCTCCTATTGTCATTGCCAAATCGAAGCACACCAGTATGATTTCTCTGGGTGCCCATGCTCTCTTTTCATCTCTAATGCCCTTTCTTCCCAGAAGCAAGCCCTCTCTCTACCTCCTTTCAGGCCATTATTTCAGTATTTTTGGTTTTCTCAAGGACTCTGCTTCTTTGGATTTTACTACTTTTCTGCACCATTAATCTCTCTTTTTATACTGGATCTTTCATAGCAGAACATTCATCCACATCCCAGCTGGTTTTCATCTATTCCTTCGGCAGTTGTATTACTCAATTTTGTCACGGCAGAATCAAAACACCCACCACCCAAAATTTACAAGGCTTAATTTGGCTCACAGTTTCAGAGGTTTCATGACAGCTTGCTCCAATGAAGGAACATCATGGCAGAAGAGCATGGAGGAGGAAGGCTGATCATTTCAGAGGGTCTGGGGAGCAGGGAAATGGCCCCAGAGAGGAAAAAGCCCCTGACTGCTTGTCAGCCTCAAGGCCATCCCTTTAGGATCCACCTGGATATATCCAGAAGTGTGTTTCACTAATCCACTGTGTGACTCCCGAGCCAATCAAATTGACAACTAAGCTTAGCTGTCACAGTCATCATTCAGCCACACCCAGAATTATCTTCTTCAAAGGAATGATTAAATTAGTCTTTATTCCCCTACAAGGAAGAATTCCTTTCATAAACCTACAGGTGAGTTCATAAACCCAAGAGCAGAAAGTATAGTCTGGCCTTGTGGCAGGCTGGTTCTGAGAATGAGAAAACCTAGCTGGGGCTCAGATTTCTTTCTCTGAATATGTTGTTTCTTGTAGTCTTTTATGTTTGCTTCATAAATATTTTGGTCAAATAAAATAGGTGAAATTCTTGACTTGGGCATTTTAGGTTAACTCCGGTTGAAGAAGAATAACATGGTTCAACTTTTCTGGAAAAAAAACAAACCCTAAACTACGTTTCCTTTGAATATATATCTAGCCAGAGACTGGTAGGATGGGAACTGAGGTTTCATTACACGTATGTATTTCCTCAAAGGACTTCCTTACTTACCACTTTCCACAGCTATCCTTTCAGAGGTTTTCTTGTAGACTATAATGTAAAGAAGAACCTGGGAAGGTCAGTGAAAATATGTGGTATGAGAACAAGTCAATATATTTCATTCCAATAAGGTATGAGACAAAAGTTCAGCTACAAGATTTTTGTCAGTAAGATAAGATGCAAGCTAGAAATATTAAGACAGCTTGACATTTTGCTTTGTCTTGAAATTATTAAATAATATTATTTATAACATTATTATCTAATTTATATTATCATAAATTATACTTTATAATGATATAGATATAATTATTTTATATAATTATTTTATATTCTATATTATACATTATATAATTTTTAGTATTTTATACATTTGTTATATAGTTTTAATTATTTTATATTTATTTATAATATTCTTTTTTAATATAAATATAATATATAATATAATGATGATATAATAATATAATACAAATATAATATAATTATAATATTTATATAAATATATTTATATTTACTTTATCATTTTTATTTATATTACTTTATATTTATTTATGTTTAATTATTTTATGTATATTTTATATAAATTTTATATAAATTTTACAATTATGTGTTCTACAATTTATGTTATTTATAATGTTATTAAATAATAAATATTCCTTAATAGTTCTACTAGTGTGAGGTTGCATATGTGCACTCTGAGTCTAGAGGACAGGTTGCATCAAAAACATGACAAGAAAGTAGGCGCGAGACTATTGGTGGGAAGTGGGGAGAGACGGTAAGGACAGGTAACAGGGGCACGGGCATGACCAAAGCGCACTGCACCTGCTGAACCCCCCGAAGTGTGAAACGGGATCGAGAGGTCCACTAGGGCCTGACCCCGGGCTCAGTTCTGATCTTAGGTCTGCATTGTCTGTGTCCCTGTGTGGAACCTCCCATCTTGCAAGAGCTCTAGCCCTGGGCAGATATGGAAGAAACTGAAAATCTTTGTTACTGAGATCAGAGAGAGGACCCTGGCTTTAGTTTCAAAGAGTTAAAGTGCTTCAGGCCTTTCTCCCGTGTGGAGCTCTCCGATATCACTACCAGCTTCAGGCTTGCTGATCTTAGTATGTATATTCCATTTCTTCCTTTCATTCTGAACAGATATTGACCGCATATTGGAGGCTTCCTGTGCTTTGTGTTTGTTTTTTCTCACTCCTGCTACTGCTCCACCTTTGGGCCATCAGAGCTGGCTGAGGCACCACCGCCATCTGTCCCATATACAACCAGCATCCGTTAAGTATTCATGACTTCACTCTTCACTGCACTCAGGACGTAGCTAAATTCCCTTCATTCATAAAACTTATCAAAAACTCAACATAGTGTTCGTGCTGCCTGTTTCCTTGACTTTTTAGTCACCCACCAGGTAGTTCACAATTTGTCTCCTGATAGCTGGATCTTACATAAGATCTCCTACCATAGCCATTTCTTCATTGTCTCTTTGCCTTGCCTATATGAACCTGTATCCGTGTTTTCTTCTAAAGTGTTATGTTTCATTTTCATGCTTTTACATGTAATAATACATGCAACAATATATCAAGCCAACATTGACATCACCAGGGCTTTCCTATGATATTGTCTCATTTCTCTGATTATTGTGTGTAGGTATGTCTTACGCACACCTCCTATCCCTTGTACCCAAAACTGATGATTTGCTCACTAAATATATTTCTTCTCAGAATCTAGAGAAAATCTACTCTTACTGAGCCCTTCTGCCTGTACTCATTTTAATAAAGGAGCTTGAGCAGAAATGCTCTGTCACTTCTAATTAGAAATAGTAAAGAGCGGGCACACTTTATTCATCGTGCTTTTCCTCAATTGCCTGATAATGATACTAGGTGAACTTGAATCCTGATTCTGAAAATGAAAGGAGATGGTATACCTCAGACATTCTTGTTTAGGAACATATGTTCCAGACTTAGTGTGACTAAACAATCAATCTTTATGGTATCATTCTGTGTTTGAGTCCATCTAGTATTACAGGAGAGAGTAGCTTGCTCTAACATACTGCATTCTGTAAACTTGTTTCTGTCAAAGTTATCTCTCACTAGGCTTCAGATGCAGTGTTTTCTTAGTTGTTTCAGTAAGTAAAAGTTGCTTGCTTGAAGCCAATTTCTTCTGGCTTTAATGCCATCATCTATTCGTAATTTGTCTCAGTTTTTCCTCATCTTTTAATTTTGTTCTTCAAGTCAATTTTTGTTTAGGGACCTTCTTTAATCAAGACATTTAAGAAGATTACTCTGATCCATTATGTCCCAAACCATCCAGTTTATCTTATTCACAGCAATTAGTAATTACATATTTATGTATGTGCTTGTTTATATATATTTTTTTCTCCCTCAAGCAAAAGAGATTCTTAAGCAGAAAAGTTCAAGAAAACTTGAATTCATCATCAGTATGTATTTACCACCTAGTATAGATCCTGAAATAATATTGTAGCTGTTTAATACTGTTTACCTAGGCAATTAAATTATCTGAGACAGTGGATGAGAGCACAGAATGACCCTTTCAATACTTAATGTTGTTTGTTACATTTAATGGATTCTTCCTTTCCAATCTTGGCTTAAAGGAAGAACCATTAGGTTGTTTCTCCATATATATATATATATATATATGTATGTGTGTGTGCGTATGTGTGTGTGTGTGTGTGTGTGTATGTGTGTATGTATATATATATATATGTATACTCTTAAGGCTCTCTTCCCTTTTGGTAAAAAAACAAAAATTTGTCCAACTTAACAAAAAAAGGGGAAGAAATATTAACTAGGAAAATCTGAAGAATTTATAAAAAAATGAAATCCAAAGGACTATTACATGTGTCTTCCATTTCTTTATAAAACAAAAATATCTTATAAGAATGAATAAAGTCATGTTGCTGGTATGTTTGATTAAAAATTCAGATTTATTAGTGCCTTTTACCATAGTAAAAATACTCATGTTAAGCTACCATATGTTATGTAGAATATACTTGGAGTTTAATAGTTGCTTTTATTAATAGATTCTGTTTTCCTTTGTGAGACATACCCACCTGTTAAAGAATTTCTCACTAATGCTGACCATATGAAGTTCTCCAAGATATATATTCCTGGAAAAATCCTTCTGATATACTTAAAAGAAACATTATTTTGAATTAGTGTTTTCAAACAAGAGCGTTTCTGAAATCATTCTGAGTCTTAGGAATCAGCAAATGGCACCATCAGTGTATAAGTTTCATGCCATCTAGTCCACTGAAAAAATGGTATCATATGGTGCACAGCTATCTCCAGTGGATATATTGGGCTTGATTCCTTTATTATGGTTATATATGAGCCACAATTTCTAAAGGATACATCTAAAGCAATGGTTACTACAATGGCAAAATTTAAATTGGCCAGAATATTAAAAGATGGTTTCCATAGGACAATCTATTATGGCAGAGCTATTATACCTTAGATACTCAGAAAGAAAAGCAAGTAAGATTTATAGGCTGCAGTTTTCTTTAATTATAAATTTGTTTCCAAGAAGTTTACTTTGTGGTTCATTTATTTGTCCAGAAAATATTTATTGACCTTGTAGAATTTTCCAGGAGCCTGTTACATAGTTCCAATACTTTTTTTTTTACATACACACACACACACACACACACACACACACTCATACACACTCGTACACACACCATAGCATGCTGTGGAAGAGATATAAATAACATAGAAACTATAATTAAAGAGAAAAAAGCCTTCTTGTTTCTCTCTTACAATTCCTTCATGTTGTCACTTTTATACATCATCATGATTAATGGTTAGTGTGCCTCCTAGAGATTCTTCTAGTCAGATAATATTTATTGAAGGTCTGCTATGTGCTATACAGTATTGATTTACAGTCTAGGGATAGGTAGGCAGGTGGACTATAGGTCTGGACTTTATTACAATAAAAATTGTTTTCCTATGCACCTGTAGGTAAGCCAATTTCTCACATTTTGCTTTTATGATAATTGGAGTCACTACATTGATGTATTTTAAAATCCTCTCCATATACCATGTTGACATGTTCCAAAGTGTCTTGTTCTTTTTAATAAGCAGATAAGTTCTATGTTTATATCTCCATTGTTTTTTCACACAGGAAGACATATGTATTTATATTGATATAATACATATTTGATAATGGCCCTTTTATGTATAGAAAATTGTCTTTCATAATTTGTTTTTATTCATGATGTTTCAATGAATAATGAAGTGCCTTGTTAGAATACATAGAGATAAATTTGTAGCAGATATATTATAATTTTGAAAACATAGAAAATACAGACTCTTACAAAGAGTAAGGCTCTGTGAGAAAATGTAGATACATTTCTTAGACAGCATGATACTATTCTGAAGAGAATGGTGCTCAGAGAAAGAAAACACCACCCAAAATGATGTGGACCTTATTTTCAGTACTGAAATATAATAACTTAAACAGATATAAAAGACAAAGGACATAATACAGGGCAAAAATGTATTTAACAACAAAATGTATAATAATGAAGGGAAATGCATCATTTAATAGCCCCCTGTGGATCCTGATATTATATGCAGCTAGAGAAAGAAGGAAACAACAGAAAAAGAAAGAGTAAAATGCAAAACTCAAGAAAAACACAGTATGGGTCAAAGCAGTAATTTTCCTTCTAGTTATTATTTTTTCTTGTTATCTTAGACATATGTCCAATATTGTTTGAAAATTAAATTTTGATCATACAAAAGTTATGTAATGTCTTGACTATATAATTCATTTAATTAACTCTACAATAGAGATGGGGATCATTCCATCATTCACTCTCTCAGTGGAAATTCATGCATATTGGACACACATCCTCACTCTACACAACTCCAGAATGCACATGCCTCTATTAATAGTGGATTGTGCAGTGTGAAAGCTGCCTGCATTATTTACATTCAGGAACTTTGTATTTTGTACCAATATTTACTTCTTTATAAACTTTACTTGATTTTTAATAATCACACTCTTCAGGTTCTAGAGAAATTTGGTAAAAAAGATAATTTTTCACTCTGAAAAATTTTATACAGAACCATCATATAGGGTCCTTGGAATCTTTCTGCTCTACTTACTAAGTATTTGTAGATATAAATAGCTGGATAGAAGCTAGATAGAAGTATATTGTTGCAATCTAAATAGTGAGTTTATTTTTATGTTTCTTACTACTGAAGATGCCACCCCTTCTTAACAGGCAGAAGAGGGGGACACTTCCTCCCCAGTGCTGCTCCCCTCTCTGGTAGCCATTTCCAAAGATTATGGTTGACATAGCTGGATTTTGAGGAAAGAAGTGTGTATTGGTGAGAAAAGAAAGTAGATGGATGATCACGGTTCTTCAGGATGTGTTTGTTTTCGGTTTGCTTTATATATAAGAACACTTTCAAATATTTCTCCCCCAAGTAAGCAAAAGGAAAGAAATAAGACCTAGAATAGAAGTCAATAAAATTGAAACTATGAAGACAATAGAGAAAATCATGTCAAAGTCTGAGTTTTTCACAAGAGCTACAAAAGTTAAAATGTTGTAATGAGAGAGAGAGAGAGAGAGAGAGAGAGAGAGAGAGAGAATACAAATATACAAATGACCAGAATTAGAAATGAAGAGAGGGATCTTCCCTATAGATTTATTGATTCCATAGAGTTTGCAATAGAAAAACTATCATAAGCAATTTTTTGCTCATTAATTGTATGATTTAAATAAAATTTCACAAAGTATAGAGTAGTATGTTCCTGTGGTTTCAACTATATAGAAGGCTAAAGCAGGAGAATTTCTTGAGCTCATGTGAAAGAGACAAGTTTGTGCAACACAGTGAGATACCTTGGAAAAAACAAAGACAAAGAGAGAAAGAGAAAAAAGACACAACAAAAGAAAGAAAGAAAAATTTCTCAAATTTTAAATGCTACTCATAACAATACTCATTTTAATAGAAGTAAATTATCTTAAAAGTTTAATATGTAAGTCATATTGAAATAATAATTTATATTTTTTTCACTAGGTTGATATATTTTCACTGTTTTCCTCTACAATACATTTTTGGAAGAACTAACATTAATTCTAGATAACCTGTTCCAGGAAATGTTAAAAGAAAGGAACAGTTTGTTAATACCGAAGGCAAATAAACATATTACAAGAAAACTAAAAATCACTATTCCTCAAGAACAAAGCAATTCATTCATAATATCAGCAAATTAAATTTGGCAGTACCTAAAAGAGATTAAAATAATCATGACCTAGTAAGGTTTACAGAAATGTTAGGGTGTTTCAATATGTGTACATCAAGCAATACATTTGTTTATATTGTTAGACTCAGAAAAGCACAAAATCATATCATTAGATTTAAAAAGTCAGACAAAAAGTCAACACCCTTTCATGACCAAATGAGGAAGAGAAGGAAATTTTCTTAAAATACTAAAGGGTATACATAAAAATCATCTGTGGCTAAAAAATCAACCCTAATATCCAGGAACTAAATGATTCCTCCCTTAGATTGAAAATAATGCAAGAATATCTTCTGTTATCACTCTTATTCAACTGTGTTAAGTGCTACCTAGAGGAATAAAGTAAGAAAAAGAAGAAAATACCACAAATCCAAGAAAATAAAACAGTAATTTTTATTTCTATTTGTAGGTGGTATGACTGTCTATGTAGACAATTTCTAAAGCTGCAAACAAAATAAAAATTAAACAATCTTTGAACTAATGAATGAATTTAACTAGATTACAGAATACAATGCAAATATTCAAAGCTGATTGTTTTTCTGTGTTTTTCTGCACAACTGGAATTTTAAAAATATCCAATCATGGTAGCACCAAAAAACAAAGTAGATATATATATAAATATAAAAAGCAACTATATGCAGGATGAATACTGAGAAAACTAAGAAGCACTGTTGAAAGTTATACTAGACCTAATGAAATGGAAAGAAATTCTATGTTCATGGATTGGATGACTGGATATTGTTAAAATTTCAGCTTTTCTCAGTTTGATCTATAAATAAAATATAATTCCAATAAAAATAGCAGTGAAATTTTTTGAAATATTGACAAATCAATTCTAAAATTTATGTAGAAATGCACAGTTACTAAAATATAGAAAGCAATTCTCAAAATGAACAGTCGTTAAGTTTCACCTTACCTGATTTCTAGACTTAGAAAGCTGGAGTAAAATAAAACTATGAAATTATGTACATGTAGATGAATGGAACCGAGTCAAGAAATAGACTCAAAGTCAGTGTTCAACTGGTCTTTTGCAAGGGTGCAATAGCAAATAACTGGAAAAAATACTGTAACAGGGATCGAACTCAGGATCTTGCACTTGCGAGGCAGGCACAGCGCCACTGAGCTAAATCCCTGGCCCTGAGAAATTACTCTAGAACAAAAGGTGCTGGAGATTTTATGTGGATCCTGGTCGTTTCTTCCCGGGCTCCTCACCTGCCCTCTGCTTACTGGATACCAGGAATCGAGCAGGTTCATCCATCCTGGGTCCCTACACCCTTTTGCCACCATGTTTCTGCTTTGGAGCCAGCTGAACATGGACTGAAAACCCTGAAACTGTGAACCAAAATATACCTCTCCTCCTATAGGTTGCGTATATTAGATATTTGTCCCAGAAAAGAAAAGCTAATATACTGTCAATGAATTTTGAGGTTCCTTTAGAATTATGTAAAGACTTGTATTTAAAAAAATATTCCTAGTAAGCAAAAGCAAAGGATAAGTAGTTTTACAGAGCCTGAAAATAAAAACTAATAATCCCCAAACAGATTATATTTGATGGACCAAGATCAATTTGCTAAAAACTGATCAACATAGAAATACATAGTACACATGGTTCATGAACTTAATTCTTTTGACAATTCTGGTCACAAACCAAATTGGATGAAAACTGAATCAAATTTCTCCATTGACTCTAACAACTGAATTTAATTCCGCTCTCGACCAATTGGGTTTGTAACAAGAATCACGGAAAAAATTAAGTTACAAACTGAGGTACCACTGTAGTTTAAACCAAAATGTAATCAAACTCTCAAAACATTTTTAGATTATATTGTAACAAAATACAAAATGTTAATGATATTATTTCTGACTTTATAAGGCAACTCTAGTCATCGTCGAGTTTTGCATGGTGACAAAAATATGTACAATTATCTGAATAAATTATTAACATACATTAACACATTAAAATACATTCACATACTTAACCAAAGCCATGTGTTTTGACAGAAAAATTGCTGGAATTACAGACATTGGCAAAAATTACTACTACTCTAACTATATTTTTTTTAGAAAATATAACTTTGTTTCTAAAAGATTGATTTGTTAAGATGTAATGAGATTATTAAGTGAATCAATAATACACCTAAACATTCTCAGCTCTAATATTTAAGGTAGAAAATATTGATGCATACAACATATAACAACAAAATTTTGTTTTAAAAATGTATAGAGTTTCTGATATTTAATATTCAAACCTGTGGTGCTTACCCAGAAATTATATATAAGGTCTTGGTGGAAGAATTATGACATCCTCTGTCTCATTAATCATGAAAACTTTCCCCAGAAGCCATCCAGCTACATTCAAAATAATTCTTCCAAACTATTACAATCTGACATGCTAGCCCATGTTTTTTCTAATTGTCCTATAAATGAACATAGTTTAAATTTAAATTATAATCTTTTCCTATATCTTACACTCTGGATGGTGTTAAATTCTGTGCTTCCCTTATAAAGATTCAAGGATTGGCTAGATTGACTTGTCATAATTTATTTGCTGATGTTATGTTATATAAGAAAGACAACCATTACACCTACACAGGTAATTATAATTTAAGATGATAGTTCAGCATATGTTAAAAACTTAATGTGGGTTTCATTATAGACCAACAGAGTTTATTTAAGAGTATATGGAAATGCATAAGAGCAAGCAAACTCCACTAGGCATGAAATATTTTATTTTTCTCTCTGTAGCTTATTTGAAATTCACAAAAAGGAACAACGATTTCCAAACTATGTACAATGAATGAAATTAGATATTACATTGGTAAACTCAGAAGCAAGAAAGTTTAAATTACAAGAATATAAAAATGTAAATTGATCAATTGGTTCAGCATAAAAATCACGTAACATTATTAGAAGCAGGAATAGGAAAAATATATAATAATTCCTTCATTCCAAAAATATTTTGGTTAGTAAAACAAAGAAATAAATCATTTTATATTAAAGGATTACAATACTTTTATCTGCTCTCAAAAAGAATACCTACACACATATATACATACTTGTATATCTCACAACTATAACAATAAAACTTTCCTAATAATTTTTCAGAAAGTAGAAATGTAAATGACTTGCACTAAAATAAAGACATAGCAGGAAGCAATCTTGATGGAATGCTGTGATCCACCTTCCATTTGATCTATATGTGAAATAGCCAAGATTGTTGGACATTTCTCAAACTAACATTGGGTAGTTTTACATGTTCATTTTCACTTCTTGCTTATACCAAATGGACCAATTTGTGTGTTCATGTGATAGCTCTGTTTCAGTGGGAAATGATTATACATTTTCTGTTCTTAACATATTAGGAGAGGCAGCTTGACACCTATCATGCAGAGGAAAAATAGCAGGGAAGTTGGGGAGGTGATGATGTGTCAATGTCCTCTAGCTAAAGACCACCAGGAGCGCTCCTGCTATTCAGCAAGTTGGTTCATTACACGATGAAGTGAGGCACAGCACATACCAGGGGAACTGTGGGATGTCTCAGTAATAAAGCTGTTAGAAAGTACTTTTTGTAGGATTTGGGTTTGAGACAGGTGAATTTAGGAAGAATTAAAGAAGCAGGATTTTGGTATGGATTGAATGCTGTCAGGGAATGAGGATCAACTATATTTGGGTACCTCAATACAACTCACCTAAAAGAAAGGAAGTCTAGACATAATTGCTAAAGGAATAAGAGCCAAAACAGCCAGTGTGATCATTTTTTCTTTTGTTTTGGATAAAGCAACTAAAAAAAGTCTTCCCTAAATCTATATTGCTTATATGTCTAAATCCTTGTCACGAATTTTGAACAATATAGATATTGAAACTTCACTGCTTTAGGCTTTAATTTTCAGTGCTTGCCAAAATGATCTCCTCATGACTTTCTTCCCAACTCTAGGATTTTTAAATTTTGTTATAAATACGTGTACTAGGACTCTTCTTTCCCTCCCTTCCTTTTTCTTTGTCTCTTCTCATCACCACACTTCCTCTTCCAGGTGGATTTGAATAAATCTTGGTAAGACCTTTCTCCCTCTATCACTAGTTTTATACAATATATATTAGAAATCAATGACATTTTGAATGGTAAAAGCTACATTTATGACATTGTTGCTTAAAATTTTTATTTTTTGCTCCTTATCACCAATTAAATTTGTGGTTGCCCTATTTTAAAAACTCAAACATCCATAAACTATGGATGACCTTCTTTACGAGTCACTTTTTGTATTTGTTATGACATCTAGCATTATGTTTAACACACTATAATAGTTCAATAACTATTCACTAATTTAATTTGCTGGTATGTATATTTTAAGTACAATGACCTGTATTTCTATTCATGAAATCTTATCACTGTTTGAATGGCCTATTGACAAGGATACTAGTTCTTTAAGAAAATAATAGTTGTGAGAAACCTGATGAACTTGTTGAGTTAAATTTGTAAACATTAGAATTTACTAATTATTCAGAACAATATTCTTAATTCATTATAATATATTGATTATCTCCACAACCACTAATAATAAGAAAGGCATTAGAAATATTTCATTCACTCTTATAATATATACAGCCCTTAATATCAAGTTTCCCTCTTGCAGTATTTCCTTGCAACTAGATGATTTTTTGGGAGGACCACCCACAGGACACTAGGCTTCCGTCTGCCTCCCTGCTCACTGGTTCCTGGAGAATGAAGAAAGTCTTAATCTGACAATGAATGTGGAAGAAGACACTGGATACATGGTGTTAAATTTTGCTGTCAGAGAACTCAGGCATGCTCTATCTTTTCCTGTAAATTTACCATGGCAGCTCGGAGAAGCACTGAGATTAGTCTGTTCAGCTATTCTGGGTGTTTTCAGTGCAAGTTTTATTAATGATAAAGGAGATATGCCGACCTTGCAACTCTCTCTCTCTCTCTCTCTCTCTCTCTCTCTCTCTTGAATTATTTCAAGATGCTTCACACTCAGGTGGAAAATAGTTGTGTTTCTTGGGCTCACTCATCTCCATTACAGAGAACTTAAGAAAAAATTTACTCTATTCTGCTAGTGAGGAGCTAGAGAGAAAAAAGACTACTGAATTAGTTCAGGAAGAGTACAGTATGTGCTTCAAAAATATTCTTTGACAAGCTGGAGCTAATCCTCCAGGGTCCTGAAGAAAGGGGAAGAGATTGATATTATGGCAGAGGAGAGGATGGCTTAATGTTACCATGAGAGCTGTAGGAAGAGAAAGAAAGGAGAAAATGTGAAGCTGATATCCAGATTAAAATATTAGAGAAATTTTAAGTTTAATGTTTGATTTTGCAAATTCAAATTCAATGTGTATTTTATTTGCAAGTGTGCAATTCTGTTATATCGTCAGAGAAAAAAATAGATTACTGATTACATGAGTTTAATGCTTAGTAAATTTCAATGTTACCTGTATTCATCCTTGTAGTCCTTAAAATAACTTTAAGTAATTACTGCTGTGAAATGCATTAAAAATGTTTGTAAAATGTAGTTTAAAATATAAGAAATTGAAGCAGAGATGAACCAGTGTATCCGAGATTGCACAAATATGAAGTCGGAGCATAGAGTGAAACCAGAAGAGCTGGAATTCCCACACTACTCCCTTACTTGCTATGGTTTATGCATCAATGTTCTATCAAATTATTTGTCTTTCTGTCACCTATAACTTTGCAATATATATGTTTTATATAGGATCAAAACCAAAAAAATATCATAAACCAAAGATTCATTTAAGCACTGTGTAATTACAACCGAGAAAAATCCTCAGTAATGGCTTATGCAAATAAAGCATACATTTCTCTTATGCAAAGTCTCCCAGAAGGAAATTGTTGACCTGGCTTCAGCAGTTCAATGATGCCTTCAGTGTTTGCAGCTCTAACCATCATCTCCAAGTTAAGGCGAAAAAGGCCAGGGGATTTCCCTAGCTAGTCACGTTTTCCCTTTCCTTTCAAATGCAATAACTCATGTTTAGTTTCATGAATAAAAACTGGATTGTATGGACATTGTTAGCGTCAAGGGAGGCTGAGAAAGAGTACAGTTCACTGTTTGCATCTACAGGTTCTACATCTATAGATTTCACCAAATATGTTTGGACAGCATTCTTTTTAAAATTCCAGAAAGTCCCCCCACCCAAATAAAAAGCCCTTGAATTTTCCATGTGCTGAGCTCTATGGTGAATCCAGGGAAGTGAGGGCATGCACTGCTCCATCCTTCTACCATTTCACCCATCCCCAATCTTTTGCCAACAGTTCTTGCTTGAGCATTGTTCAGCCGGTTCTTCTTTGTGTACTATGTGGTTAAGGCTATGATGGCTCTGTCTGCAGTAAACATGTACAGATATTTTCCCCTTAAACAGTAGAATATAACAACTATTTATGTAGCATTCACATTGTATCCATTAATATGGGTAATCTGGAGATGATTTAAAGTATATACAGGAGGATGGATGTAGGTTGTATGCAACTACTCTGGCACTTTTATTTAAGGGATTTGAACTTCTGATGAGTTTGGTATTCGTGGAGGTCCTAGAACCAGTACCCTGCAGGTGTGGAAGGATAACTGCACTTCTCTTTTCAGCATCCACATAGGAAAAAAACAACTGAGAAAGACACCAAAATAAAGCTTTTGGAACCAGAGTGTTTACAAGTTGAGTTTGTCAGACTTTAGTTATCTGGATAATAACTCG
Source organism: Heterocephalus glaber (assembly GCF_053883595.1). NCBI lineage: Eukaryota > Metazoa > Chordata > Mammalia > Rodentia > Bathyergidae > Heterocephalus > Heterocephalus glaber. The sequence continues at coordinate 3,001,877 of NW_028258333.1, read as the reverse complement.
TTCCATGCTTTAGAGAACTTGTGGATAGCTAGCCTTAGTTATATAATATTTATCTGTACTTATGAAAATTTCAAATAACAATATATTTTTATTATATTCTGAACAATGATTATATTGTTTCTTCCATTTCATGAAGAAACTCATACACAGCCAACTTGATTTTGTATAATTTTGAGTCATAGATCATCTTGCATCTCAATTTAATCTTTTCATTTCTTACCACTTTACTACATTCAAAACTGTTATAATTTTTAGTCTTTATCTCCTTCACTTAGATCTAGGCTTTTGAACAGGGTGGGCTTGGAATAATGAAGAGATTGCTGCACGAAGGTTACTTTCAAATTTTCACAAGACAGTAAGACAGTGAGTAATCAGGATCTAAGGAAATAGGTTATGATTTCACGGAAGTGTTGGCTGACTGGTATTTAATAGCTCTTGGCTGACATTTTGTGACACGGAGCTAAAATTATGTATTGACAATGTCTCTATGAAATACAACTTAGAGGAAAGGGTAGAAACTATTCATTAGGGTTGAGAATGCAAAAGAAGCAGCAGAAGTCATGGGAAGTTGCTGAGTTTGATCCTTCCCTGGTCTGTAACCCATCCTCCCATCCACCAAGACTGTCTAATCCAAGGAAGAAAGACTCATGGATTAAAGAAGAGCTCATTTCTAGATAATTTTCATCTCCTTCGTAAGACACATCTGGTAAGGAGCATATCATCAGAAGGAGTAGAACTTCAGTGCTTTCATGAAAACGACCTATTCCTCACATCACATAATTTCAGCTTTTAATCAGGGGTTATCACAAAATAGTGCCAATGTTCTCGTATTCATGTAGACAGGGACAAAGAGCATTAAATTTTGTGGTTTTGCTGTAAATGCAGGAAGAATGAATGAAATAGTCAATTAAAATCGATGAGGTATATTTGTAGATGTGTTGCTTTGTTTTACTTTTTAATCTGGGTCTTATACCTAAATTTTAAAGTCATAAATATTAGAAAATTGATGCTGTATTCAAACTAGAACTGAAGGCAGGATTTGAGAGTATAATCAAATCATTTAAACAAACGCAGTAGAGACTGAAGTTTTGGATTTGTTTTAGAAGCTCTGCTAATTTGGAGCAATTTTTTGAAAGTTCACATTATGAAAGTTATAATCAAGATGTATAATGTAAATCAAGGATAATCATCCTTTATTACAGAAATGTCAAATATGAGCCAAGTGATTTCAGTGCTCACTGCTTTTGTTCCTTGGCATTTAACCTTGAACAAACATTTTTATAAATATATTTCAAAGTTTTTGCAGAAATTTAGATACTCCCAGTGAGGAGTACAATTAAGAACTCTGTCATATTTTACAACTAGACTAGGTGCTCAGATATTTCTTCTCCAAGTTGGAATGTCATGAAATCTCTTGATTTTCAATAAAGTAAAAGAGTAAAAAATGTAACTAGGAACTTTTGGATTAATTTACATAATGGGTTAATTTAATTTGGGTTAATCTTTTGGGTTTGTGGGTTAATTTAATTAGAAAACCCAAAATAATAGAAGCAGACTCGGTTCACTTTGTACTTATTTGCTGTTTTAAAAATACTCATTTTATTGTATTTCCAGTATTTTAAAAATTAATTAAGTTTATTGGTATATTTTACATATTCTTAATCATCACATTCAACATAGAGAATTTGATATATATCATAAGGATTTATCTTGATTCTTCTTTTTCCCCACTCCCCTCCCTTCCCTTCAACCTCTCTTCTCTTCTTTCTTTACAAAAGCATTTTTTCCATTTTTTCCTTCTTTTCTCATTGGTTTTCTTTTCTCTTCCTTCTTTTCCTCCTTTCTCCTCCCTAGTGCACCTTCCTATTCAAATGTTTTCTTCCTATTTCATATTATTATACATTTCACTTAAGAGTATGGTCTCAACGTGCATCCATTTACCTAGAAATGTCTCATTTATCCTTCTTTATGGGTGACTAATACCCTGTTGTATAAAATAACACATCTTCTTTATCCATTCATTGGTTTATGGGCATTTGGGTTGTTTACAAGCTTTAGCTATTACAAACTCTGCTGCCATAAACATGAATGTGCAGATATTGTTGTGGTATGATGCTTTTAATTCTTTTGGGAAGACACCAAGAAGGGGAATAGCTGGGTCAAATGAAATAAATATGATTCAAAAAAGAGAACACACAAACACACACATTTATTCTATATTTTGGTTTTAAATAAAAATAATGATAGATATTTATGAACCCTCTATTCCAAGAGTAGAAATATTTCCAAAGTTTGCAGTCAGTCTGGACTATTCAGACTAGGTAAGGCTGAATATATTAAATAAAAGAAATAATAAACTTCAGTTACCAAACAAGCAACATGGACTTTTAAAAAGCTAGTATTATGGTTAATGGAAAATATGAGCACATACTACACTTGCCAGCCTAAGAGCTGAATGCAATACTTTAAGTAAATATGCTTTGAATATGCCTACATTTCTACAGATGTATTAGTTTCAACCTTAAATATTTCAGACTTCACTATTTGAGAGGTATGTATCTTTACTCTCTTACTCTAATAAATATTTGTGGAGATGAAATGTAAGCAGATTATCAGTCCCTGAGTATGAAGACTTTAGACTCTGACTGGCCTAAGATTTGGGGGTAATAGTATTTCCTTATAGTTGCAAAACATGTATGCTGCTATTTTGGAAATACTATAATGTAAGATTCAATTTTGATTCAATTTTTGGTTGAGATGTGGTGGTTTTTTTCCTTTTTGTTAACCAAATCAATACTTCCTCAGCTGTAGGGTATTGATTTTCTGGTTCACTTGTTGTTAGTGACGTACATTTCAGATAGTTGTTATCTTAACCCATTTGAAAACTGCCAACAATTTTTCAGAAGAGACAAAAACAAATACATGCAGCAATATTAAAGGCATTGTTTCTTTTTGCTTAGGAAAATTATTTCCCATTGCTGCTATTGGGTTATTTTCTAAGTACATTCTCTTTGATTTCTGCTATTGATTGCAGACCTGTGTGATCATCTTCATTGTCTATGGTTTACTCAGTGGTGTGGATAACAGCTGTGAAATAGATCAAAGCCCAATATTTTATCTGTACACTTGCTGTACTACTTACATTCATATGGTATTCAACATAATTATTTTTACTTTTAATGGTTACTCAACTAATTGCATACTTAGAAGACATATGTTTTGTGCCATCTAAACTATCTAGAGTGACTGGCATTTTACCACTAGCCACCACAGGTCATTTGAGTAAATTAAAGCTTTCAATCTGTACAATTATATCTGATAAAGAGAAGATTGTGTGTCCTGCCTTGTGCTGTCTCTCTCTTTATAGTATCTTTCACTGTGGTCAGTAAGTAAATAGCAATTGACCAAAATTTGGGGATTTTACTATGGTCTGGCTTAGTAAATATACAGTCATCTATGTCATCATTTTGAGGAGAGTCTTTCCTCCAACGTGTTTTCCTTGCCTTGCCTGCTACAGCTTTTGATTGTGAATTTGAAAGTGTCATGAGACTGTCTTAAACTGCAAGAACAGAAGTGAGTTAAGTCTGTAATAAACCAATGCCTTAGAAGAGCTATAAAGAGCTAAATTTGTCATTTTCTTTGGATCGTATTTGTCTAATTTTGTTAAGACAGTGAAGGAGGGGATGAAAATCAAGGTTCTATTTCCCTGTATCAGGAAAACTTTGGAGCCATGGAGAGACACAGCTTTTCCTCAAGAGCTTTAAAGTAGTTCGAATGAGGTTAGCCATAGCAAAATAATTAATCAACATCAAATTTGGCTAGAGAGTCCTGGAATTAGCTAAGGACTGTATCCTGTTGTGGTTTGCCATGCAGACTGTGCCTGGGGGACTAATGATTTGTTCCACAGATGTTTGGTCTGTCTTCTCTGATAATGACTCAGTAAAAAAAAATCCCTGGTTTGTTCAAACTTATATCCTTTTTCTGGAGGCAACCTGCATCCAGGGACCTGACGTAGCAGCAGAAATACAACACTCCCTTGCTGCAACTGAAACTAGCCACGGGCTTCCCAGCTCCAGAGCTCACTGCAGTATGGAGTGGAAGATGCCACTGAAATCTCATCACAGTGTAATCTGCGGACCTCCCCAGTCCTGTGATCCTCACCTCTCCTCCTGAGCACACCATCAGTGGGCAAACTTTAGGAACACAACATATCTTTTTCCTGAGAATCTTGCTTATGAGAGTTGGTGCTAACTATTGCATAAAAAGCTGCCTCTAGAATGTGGTTTTCAAGCTGAATTAACTGGGGACTGGATGGTAGTAAAAACTGTATTACTTGTGGAAGATTGGCAATGGAACAGCACATGGAGTGCTGCTCTGCCATGAGGTATAGACTTTCAGCCTTTTCTAGTGGTGCCTGGGGTGGAATAATAGTGGGAGGGAATGTGCTGACCTGCATCTTGAATCACCTGCCTGATGGAGTTGGAGGAGACAGCAGTTATACAGAATAGGATGGGTCTTGTGGATGATCATCAATGCACTGCAGTCAGAAGCTAAAGGTGAAAGACTCCAGGATACGGCAGAGCAAAGCATAGAAAGCTACTGTGGAAGCACAAGCAAAGAATGCTGCTTCCCTCAGCCGTAGGTCAGAAGATGAGGAAGATTCCGCTCAGGTCTCATTTATGAGACTGTAGAGCTCCAGAGAGGGATGAAATGTCAACATGTGCAGATTCAGTATGCCAAGGTCAGGACCCCGACTGTGAAGGAGGGAGACTTAAATTTGGGATCAGAACATCCGTACTGATGTCCGCGGAGCCTCAGGTCTCCATATCCCCTCGGACCTTTCAGACATACAGAAATAGCACTCGTTTCCCTGCGGAGGCAGAGCTCTTCTCCTTCCTCCAGACGCTGGGGAAGCTTCTGCCTTGTGAGACCATGCACATCTCCACTTATCTCCCTCGGGTCCCAGTCTTCTCCCTTCCTACCTGGCCTGGGAGCATGTGGTGCTTACGTTGGGAGGATGCATGTGAAACTGCTGCAGAGCACAGCTACCTTGTTCCAGCAGGGCCAGGCAGGGTGAAGTCAGCACAGATACTGGAATGGGATTAAACATCCTGCGGTGAGAGATGCTGAGCTCATTGATAGCAGTTGGGATGACAGAATCCTGAAATGACACGAACCACATGGCAGTTCTTACCCACCACTGGCAAGGAGGGTGCTATCATTTGAATGTTAGTTTCCTCCATATTTTTTGAATGTTAATTGCCATTGTGATGTAATTTGAGGCTAAGATATTTAAGAGGTATATTAAGGTCATGACAGCACCATCCTCCCATGCTCCTTAAACTAATGCCATTACCACAGTAGTTGGTCTGTTAATGTGGGAATGGGCTCTCTCCCCCCCCCCATATCCACCATATGAAAATTTCTGACATGTTAAGATGCAGCACGAAAGTCCCTCTGAGATGCCAGCTCCTTGGTACTGGAATTATCAGCCTGTAGAACTGTGAGCCAATAAATTTCTGGTCATTATAAATTACTCAGTCTGTGATACTCTGTTACAGAAACACAAAACAGCCTCAGACAGGCAGAAAGTAATCACAATGAACAGATGGATCAGAATGGCAACTGGGGTCCTGACCCCAACTGATCTCTGGATGACCTAAGTGGAGCACAAAATTCTCACAAGCAAAATATCTGGCAACCAACAAGGGTTCAATAGTTCAGTGGGTAACCAAAAACCGAAAGAAAGGTTGGATGATCAAGTGTCAGAAGGTGGGCATTTCAATGAAATGTAAAATTCCTTGAACTGTTTCTGAACTTCAGAAACCTCTATACAGAGGAATATCTGGGTCAAATGAGGGACTTGTAACCTTGTTTTAAAGACTCTTAGACAAAGGCCAATCTTGGAATTGGCTTTTGGGAATGTTGAATATTATCATCACTCCCCTTTTAGGATGGAAGCTGAGGTAATAGATGAAACGCTGGTCCCTTTCTTGCTGAGGGGGTATTCAAGGACCCAACGACCTCCCCTGTGGTCATTCTCTATTTCCCATTTGCCTAGATGAGATGAAAGATCTCATCTCTGGGCTCTAAGGTAGGAACTGTCAAATTATGAAATGTAAGGGGAACCTCTGAAACTCCCAGTCTCCTGAATAAGATAAATAGAAGGAATATCTCATTCTTGATGGAATGTCTGAGGTTACTCTCCTGTTTTTAAAGACATAAAAGTTGCAGAAGTATTGGCTCCATCTCAATTCCACTTAATTAAAAAATCAGGTACTAATAACTGATTGTCCTGGAGGATGACAGTGGGCCTCCAGTAACTTGACCAAGTAATAGTAGTGCAGCATCGAGTGTGGTATCATTTAGAGCATAACAGTAGGGGCCCACATTCCTGGTGTGTGACATTGATAAGATGTATGTTTACTTTTCCTTTACACCAGGAAAGAGGATGAGAACCAGTTCACATTCACATAGGATTGCTAGGAGTCTACATTTCTGATCTTACCTATGGGCTTTGTTAACTGATTTACCCTGCGATTCAATGTAGTCTGAATTGTGTAAGATCTTTCTGTAGAGCATCACATGAATTCATCACTTTGATTCTGTCATTGTTTCTCTATCAGAATAAGGCAGATTCAGTAATTTATAATGACCAAAAATTTATTGGCTCACAGTTCTACAGGCTGAGAATTCCAGAATCAAGGAGTTGGCATCTCATTGGAACAATGACCTAGAAAGGCAAGTATGTTGGAGCCCTTAATAAGATCCCATTACACATCAGTATGAGAGATAAACTGAGAAGACTCAGGAGACTAACAGATTGCAAAAGATTTTAGGGGTTCCATGGTCTTATACAAACTAGGTTAGCACCATTCATCACTAAGAAAGCAGACCAAAGTCTGGCACATGTCTACAGGTTTTGAAGGAAGCATAATTCATGTTTAGGTTGCTTTTTTTTGTTCCAGTGAATGTGAAGACTGCCAGACTTATACAACACATGGAAGTGTAAGGGTGCTGTAGCAGGCACAGGTTGCACTGCAAGAAGCCCTACAAATAGGCCTATATGAGCCCAGCTGTGGTGGGAGACCTATAGGGCTATAGAGGGAAAAGATGCTTTGTAGTTTATGCCACCCCTCAAAAGATGACCACAGTGCACACATACCCAATTCAGGAACAAAGTATGGCATATATCTCAGAGACTAATGGCGCACAAAAATCACTGAGGTCTGAAAGAGAAGATAAAATAGCCACGTGTCCCTCTCTGTCCATCATGGTCTGGGGTTGTCAGTACTCTCAATTATATTCGGTTAGTCCTGTAAGAATCCATGGTAAAATGAAAGCAAGAAATGTAGGATTAGGCATAAGAAGAAAAGAGAGCACAAGAAAGCTGGGTAAGTAAGTAATGAGACCCACATGTTATTCAAAATTCACAGCATTTGGGGGATATTTCCTGGAAAATGTGACCAATCACAGAATTTCCTGTAGAAACTAGTATTGTGAGGACAGTCAAAGACTCAGGGGCTGAGAAAGACCAAATTCAACTTCAATAAAGAGAGAGAAATAGCTGACTGGCTCTCTGAGGGGAGTACACTGCACTCCAGCTCTTTTTTTTCTTGACTGTCACCAATTCTGATGGCCAGACTGAGAAACTCTCTTTACGTGAGCTCTGGACCTTAGGTGGAATAGAGAAAAGAGGTCATGGAGAATTTTAGTGGCTTTCCTGCATCCTCCTCAGCAAGAGCACCTGTGACTGTACCCAGTCATCGCTGTCTGGCACATGTCATGTGACCATGCTTTCATAGAGCACAGCAGTGTCCCCTGGGGAGAGGAACTGGAGATGACTGATAACCAATACATTTTCCTGTGGGGCCTAAAGCAGAAGTGACCAATTTGAGCAAAATGGCCAGGGAGTTATGCAGGGAAAAAGCACAAATGAAGAGCATGGGAGAGGTATTTTGATCCCCACTTCAGAAGTTATGTTTTTAAATTATGCATTGTGTGTTGGCTAAAAGCAAACAGCATAAACTCTGTGGCTTTGAGCACACACTTCACTACCTCTGAGCCACAGAAAGGGCCAGTAGTAGAACTTACCATCTAATAATTTTTAGAAGATTGAGTGAAATAAGGCTTGCTAAGATTAAGACCACGTTAGCTAGAATGTGCTCAGTGGGTGTTAGCTATACTTAGGTATGGACAGTAAAGGTGATTTTTGCTGCCTCAGATTACTGGGCTAAATTTGATTAAAATATTTTTTCTGAAATCCCAGTTGTTTCTGAAGACTGTAGGTGGGGGTGAATTAATATCGGATGGAATAGAGTTCATGATTGGAAGTAAAAGGATAAAAAGGATGGGATGTGTGAGAACAATACTCTTGCATATGTGTTGCCAAAGCAAGCACTTTTTTTTTGGTACTGGGAATCAAACTCAAGTCCTTGGCCTTGTGGGGCAGGTGGTGGAACCACTGAGCTAAATCCTCAACCCCGAGAACAATACTCATAGAAGTGAATTCTTGTTGCCTTGTAGTGTAGTTACGTTTCACTCATTCTTGTATATTGCAGGCCTTGGAAATATTTTCATGCAACACTATGCCCAATTCAAATAATTATCAAATTTATTGTTGCATTTGGAGATTTAACCCAGAATGTTCCTAGTGAGCTATATCCCCAGACCTTTTTATTTTTAGACAAGGTCTCACTAAATTACCCTGGCTGGACTTAAATCTGCAGTCCTCCTACCTCAGCCTTCCAGAATGCTGGGAATACAGCATTTACCACCACTCCTGGCTTAATTATGACATTTTAATAGGCCCTAGTATTTTCATCCCTCTTTCTATTATCTTAATTCAGTTCTCTCCTGAAAACTTACTAATCATGTCTTAAATGTTTTATTTTTATTTCCTTAGCTTGTAGTCAATGTCCTTTATATTCTGGTCTCAATCTAAATTTCTAGGTTTATTTCCTACTAATTACTTCATCCAACATCTCACCTAGCTAAACTAAACTCTTTGTCATTTTTTCCATATGTTTTTTCATTTCCTAGAGGCCTAATTTTAACACATTTCTTGGCTTTCCTTAATATGCGTGTATCTGTTCTGCTCCACTAAAATAAATTTGGATGCTGGGACTGTTTGGTTTCTGAGGGGAAAGCCTGACTTATAATTATGCATTGGTTCTTTAACTCCTGTGTGCATCTTACATGGATAGAAGGCTGCCTGTCCTAGAAATGAATGGTAGCGGAGTATGAGTTCAGTCCCTGGGCTAATGCTCTAGCACTAGGTATGAGTTCAGGGTCCAAATGGTAATTCTGCCATCTTTTTCACATTAGTTGTCCCACAGAAGCTTATGATGTGATCTATAATGGCATGAACAAAACTAACATTCTGGACTTGGACCAAGTTAAGAGAATGCTTAAATTATTATTTCAGGCAGACATTATTATTGCATAACATAAATATAATCTTACGCATACTATTTAATTTGAGTCAGGAGACATATTCTGTAGCACCTTAATGGGCAAATGACTAGAATAAATTATGAATTCAAATGTATTTTCTCAGCCTTATGAAGCAAAAATTAGTCTAACAAACTATCGTCTTACTCCATAGAAACAAATATGAAAGGTTTATTATAAGATTTAGAGTTGAATGTGATAAACATTTATTGGGTTTTTTGTAATATGTCATCTTTTCTGTCTTGTTTGTTGGGTCTACATTGATTACCCTCAAACCCTTGTCCCAAGTTTTTTACTCTTATGTATGTCCAGGGAATTTTGTAAATGTTGGCAAAGCTTCTTTAATATATTCTGAACAAAAGGACATAAAGTTGTGATACTAAATTTTTGATGAGAGAGCTGTCTGTAAGTATAAAAAGGACAAGTGTTCCATGCACATGGATTAGAAAAGCCTATTTAAACATAATTTTGATTTTGTGAACATTATTTGGAAAGATCTTAGAATGAAATAAAGTCTGGTGATACATGAATGTGAAGTACAAAATGAATCTGAAAGGCAACTGCAGCAATTTAAGCCATTAAGTGAAAACTAAAAACTGTTGTAAATATGCTAGATATGTCTTTCACATGTTACAAAATGTCTGAGTATTTGGAAATATTTGGCGAATTGAATGCCATAATCTTCTCAATATGCCTAGGGCCATGGAACAAAATAACAAAAGTTGGGCAATACAATCACTCGTTGATGTCAACTAAGATATTGATATTCCTAACTCAGCTACAGCGTATGGTAGAGCTGGCCCTGGTACTCAAGTCTTCTGACTATTAGCTAAAAGCCTTCACTGTCTTCTCAGATTGATCTCCATTGTGCAGTTTTACTTGAATATTTTGAATCAGTGAAATATTTTTGTTAATCCAGCAATAGAGCTACCATGAACAGAGAGCCACCATATTATTGCCCTGCTGTGAGTTATAAACACCAAGTGCAAGAGGTGAGTCACCTTCCCAAAGGTCAAAAGCAAGGTCCAACAGGGCCATGCGGGCAAAGTTTCTCTGTTGTTGCCACTTCACTCTCTGCCTCTTGGCGTTTGTTCCATTTGTTTCTCTCCTTGAAGCGCCCTTCTCTTCTCAGTGCCATTGTGCTGTTGGGAGCAGTGGTACCATGTGGCTGTCCAAGCCCAAGCAGTTCATTTTATCTGCCATCTTTAATCCCTGCGATGTATTGCAGTGCACTCCTCCAATATTCTTTCTCAAGAATAAAGGAGAGCCTGACTGGCTTGTTTAGGCCAGGTGTACACTATGGGTCCAGTTGGTTACAAACGTGGAAGGGTCTTCACTGGCCATGGGCCCTTCCTTTGGTTGAGTAGGAGTCCTTCACAAAAAGGAGGAAATTAGGCTGGGCAGACATCCAGCTAAAGCTGACATGACTTCTTTCTTCATTACACAAGTATTTTCCTAGGACCAGCATTGCATGCTAGGATGAGCAAAGAGTTCACTTTGAGCTAGCTTCTTAACCTACAAGGCACCAAGGTGGATGAAGGTTGAAAGTGTCACCAGGATGCTACCTTTCCGGTTCGAGGGTTTATAGTTTAATGACTTACACTGAAGTCTAGAAATTTAATTAATTAAAGAGATCAAACATTATTTATAATTTGCTATTTATGATATTATCAAATCAAATCTCTTAACATGTTTTGTACCAATTGAATATTATTGTAGATACTTCATGGGATATGTAAGTAGAAAAATATAGATGCTACTGACAGGGCTATTAAGCACTACTTAGGAAATAATTTACACAGGGAACAACTATAGAGTTTAACATACATGATTAAGTTTATTCTGGAATATATAAATGCAAAAGAAACTTGGAGAAATCCCAAATTTCCTGTAGGTTGGGTCATTAAGGGTAAAAAAATATCACAGGACATCTGAACTTCCATCTGGGATTTGTATTTGGACAGAATTTCAATATGAAAATCTTATTTTATACAATTTATAATCTTCTCTAGTAAACCATTAAAATAGCATTTCCCTTCTAATTCTACTAGAAATACATTAATCATGAATAACTGTGAACTTTAAGTACCAGAATGAAAAATGAATAGCAAGTACAGCAGATGTAGGATTTCAGCACGTGTGACACTCTGTTTCATTAGAGATGTATCCCTGAGGGATTTCCTGATTGATGCAGGTGGTTTCCAAAAGGCAGGTATGGGGAACCCTCTTATGAATGAGTGCTAGGTGGCCTCTCAAAGCCCAGAAAGACCCAGGAAGGCCCTCATATTTAGGGGGTTCCAGAGTAAATGTGCTGAGATTGAAGCTATCAATAAGCAAGGAGACTTGGGGCACCAGAGAGGCCAAATTCTTATTTGTAGATTACTCATATGATGATACTTTGGAAACAAAGTTCACAAGAACTTAGTGATCATGAAGCTTAGTTTGGCAGAAAGGTTTACTTTCAAAGCAGAAAGGCACTTGTTTCATGAAGTTGGAAGCAGGCTTTCTGACCATTAATTTGATGATTAAGTACACAGAAGTTGTTTCTTTATAGAATAGCATCATTTAGTACAAAAGCTACTTCAGGAAAATTTTTAATGTACATTTCTTCCATGAAGCAGAATAATAAAAAGTGTGTGTGTGTGTGTGTGTGTGTGTGACTGGAGACTGAACTCAGGGCCTAAGGGTGTGTGTTGTGTGTGTGCATGCATGCATGTGTGTGCTTGTGTGTGTGTGGTGTCTGAGATTGAACACAAAACTAGTGCATAATAGGTGAATGCTTTTCTGCTGAGTTTCACACTCCTGCTCAAAAAGTGATTTTAAAATAGTTTTGAAAAGGTATCCTCCTTGTACATCAGTTTTCCTCCTCCTACCACTCAATAACTATCTTTATCTGCAAGTTACAAATTATATTGTCTTCGGAATTATGTTTTGTTACTGTCAGTTAGGAAACATTTATGTTACTCAAAGAGCCAATTACAGATCCTGAAATTTCCCATTATTGCAGTGTAGGATGTTTCAGGGGGATGATTTGGGCTGCAGAGCTCCTAACCAACTACCTTTCCTTTCTCCTGTAAACACTATTTGTCCATCTCACAGGGAAACAGAAAAAGTTGCTCTGTGGCCTCCCCAAGCAGTGAAATGTGTGATATTCGCTCTTCTCCTGGTGGGCATAAAATATTTTCTGCATAAAACTGTATGCATGTCTGCAAGAACTGAATGATACTTCTGTGAGAAAATTGGGTTTGGAGCCAATGGAATTTGAATCACAGAAATAACTGTCAAACATAGTTAATATATAGAGAAGAGAAGTTGCACAAAAATCACAAACTCATTGCTATATTTGAACTCAAGCCTTGAGCTTCAAGGCAGTCTTTGCTGGGTGGACTTTGCAGGGCTTCTGCTAAGATTCTGTGCTGCCAGACTACACTGCAGTACCAGGGTAACTTTACTTTGCCTTCCCTGGGCAGGCTGTAGAGACCTGCAGGATACAAATAATGCACAAATTTTAATAAGAAAATGTGCTGAACACAAAATATATGGTTCTCTTTGAACCAGCTCACATTTTTTATTAGCTAGAGTCCTCAAATGTAACCTTAGTGATATTTGTTATTTTAGGTTTCACAGGTGAGTTTCTGCTAGATGTTCTACAGTTTCTTTCCCGAAGAGAAAACACACACACACACACACACACACACACACCCCATGGCATGGCACACACATATTTACACACACTCCACACATATGTCTCTCTGCACACACATTCTGCAAGCATACTGATATATATTTAATATTTAAGTCTTACTATTATGAAGTTCAGCTTCTTTTAAGGAATTAGGAAATAGAGCTCACATTCCACAGTATCCCATAGCAACCAGCAGAGAATATTGTTGAAAAGTCTAGAGAAACTTCATTTTTCATTTCATACCCAAGCCTAGTCTATCTCCCTTAGCCCGTGACCATGGGGCAATGGAAAAACATCACTTTCCTGAGGCCTGAGTCCTATTTGGGATGGAGCTTAAAATGTTTGTATTGTTTTATCCTGAGTTCCTGTTCTTTACATAAAGTAAAGTCAGTTTATTAATAAAGGTATAATTCCCTCATCAGAATTCAAAACTACTTTTTTTCTTAACTGATTTTCTTTTTCTGTTTATGGTTTTCTTAAGTAGAATCTATAAACATTCTTTTTTCACTTTATTTTTGTAAATAAGAGTTCTCGGAAGGAAGGCAAATAGCAAGTCATTTGTGGGACTCATGGGGACTACACAAGAGTGAAGCTCATGGGTCCAGAAATCTTCAGGGAAAGATGCGCTGGGGATTAGCTGACTGCCACTTGGCAAAGAAATACAAAATTCAGAATCTTGGCCCGGTCATTTACTCACTTCCAAATAATGCAATTTGTAAGTAATAATTGTGATCATTAATTACTTTGATTCCACTTTGAATTTTATGACTAATTACCACCCCAAAAGGAAGGCTCAGCATTCCCTTTCCCCTTATTCTGCTTCAGGGTTAGGTGGCTGACAGGCTTAGGCTCCTGGAGGTGTTCTGGTTTCCTGGAGAACAAACAAAGTCGTTTGTCTCCCAGGGAGATTATTTTGTATTAAATTCCACTGAGGGGGATCTCACCAATACCTCACATAGAAATACTGTTCTGAATGAACAGCCTAACCAATAATTCAGTAAAATAATAAGTGATTTAAACCATTAGTTTTTAATAATCTCTGCAGCTATTTACCCTTGGTGTTATGCCCTTGAAGAAATGTACTCTGTATTTAATGTGGTGTGATTCAGATCATTTAAGAGAAAATACCACATTGCTTTTCTATTTGAATTTTCTTACATCTTCCATGTTTTATCTCTGTTACATTACTAGAATTTTCTTTTTGCTTTTAATCTATAGTTGAAATTATAGAAATTCTACTTCACTTCTATTTATATTTATCTGGAAAAATTTATCCTTAAACATTTCTCCATGTTATTATCTGGCCTCAAGTCTCCTTCTCATCAAGAAATAATTAAGCAGTTTCTTAAAAATTCTCCCATAACTGAAACAACAACTACTGTACAAAATTAATTTAAGTATTTTGAAGTAGCATTTCAAGCTGGAAGGATTAGTATTGCCCTATGTTCCACACAGTGAAGCCAGTGGACTATGTTTTCCATTTCTTTGTATTCACTGATTTTATTAACCATTTCTCAGCATATATCCAAGTACTTCTGTACAATTTATAAACAGAGTTCAAAAGTTAAAAATAAATCTGGTTAAAGCCTTTGATTGCAGCATGAATTTTGTGACTAATTATCACCAGGCTTTTCTGGGAGGTGATAAATTTCAAATGTGAAAGAATAGTGAAGATACCCACACAAGAATTTTTGAATACAGATAAAATTTAAAAATTTTGGCTGTAGTTGAAGCTATTCTGAAAACTAATGATAATCAGAAACTTTTGCTTTATCTTATTTAATTCACATTATGCAGATGTTAAAAACCTTAGAAATAATATAATTTCTACACATAATAAAACCAGGAGGACTACATGATAACACATGTGGTAAATTGTTAATACCAAAATCGTATCTCCTCAAATCACTTTAAGCGATCCTGTGCTCATACCACCCACATGATTAACTATTGAAGAATTCTGATAAAAATTTCAGAAGTAGGCGTAGATGTAGGCTTTGGAACCAGTTTCTTTTAGACACAATAGAAGTAAATGTGTCGTGTAAAGATATGTAGTACAAAGTATAAAGAACACCCTACTCTACAGAATAATTTTCGTAAGTGCTTCACGTCTTCTTTAATTAGAGGCTTCTTCTTATTCTGTTTAGTTTTTAGGAGACTAACACTTGGATGGCCCTCGGTGCACCTCTTTTTAACATTCTATGTGAAAAAATAAAGGAACACAAACTGCAAAGTTGAGTGTTATGTTTGTTTTGAGCAGAGGCACTTTCACAGGTTGAGCCGTGACGTGAACTAGCTGGAGTTTTCATGGTACGCAATTGTTGTTTTAAATAAGACCATCAGATATATTCAGATGTGATCGCTTCTCGGCCTTTTGGCAAAGATCAAGTGTAGATATATTCAGATGTGGGTATTTTAAGTACATTTTCTAGAAATAATCAGTGAAAGAGAATGCCATTTTACGGACAACTGACTGTATTTGTTGCCAGTGATTATATTTGGAATTTCAAGGGAAAATTAGAATGTTGGAAAGCTTATGTCCATTGTCATGAGCTCCAGAGTTTCATAACTGTTGATGACTTTTCGGAAGGGCTTAATGGTGATATTAACAAGTTTGATTTCTTGATATCCCCAAATAAAATTGTATCAACATTGCCCTGTTCTGAATAATTCAGTGAACCACTGTATATCTAATGAACAAGAAATGACTTTGAAAAATCATGCATGGGTAGATAATCCATTCAGAGTTTGAGAAAATAGATTTTAATGTAATGGAATGCAAAATGTACATCATATGAATTCAGAATCTACATTGCAGTTAATCTTTAAGTAATCACAAGTTTTTAAACTTTGTTATCGAAACAAAGAACTTTGACAATTATCTAAAAATTATTTTCAAGTACCCTTCCCTTTTAAAACTACATGCATGTGGAAATCAACCAAAAGAATTTACGAGCATTAGAACTTCT
This sequence comes from Heterocephalus glaber, assembly GCF_053883595.1. Classification (NCBI taxonomy): domain Eukaryota; kingdom Metazoa; phylum Chordata; class Mammalia; order Rodentia; family Bathyergidae; genus Heterocephalus; species Heterocephalus glaber. Next base: position 2,985,770 of record NW_028258333.1, on the reverse strand, counting down.
GAGAAATATCTATTCCATTTCCTGATTTGGTCTTTTATTATGTGAGGTCTATTTTTTGAGTTCTTTATATATCTTAGAGATTAGTTCTCTGTCTTGGGAATAGCTGGCAAAATATTTTTTCCATTGTGTAGGTTGTCTCTTCACTCCATTGATTGTTTCCTTTGCCATAAGAAGCTTTTTAATTTGATATAGTCCCATTTATTGGTTCTTGCTGCTATTTCTTTTTTTTAATTGAGTTCACATCACGGCAGCATATATTTATTATCATTATTATTATTATCCACAACATTTATTTCCACATTTCCTTGTCCTGAATAGAATATTCCCCTAATAAAGTTGCCAAAAGGAGCCACAGCACATTTGTAACAAAGACAGAAAACTTGCTGTTTCTGCTTTTCAATATGATGATTCAACAAAAACAAAGCTGAGTTGAATCATTTATGAAACTGGGAAAATGAAAATCAGCCCACGTGTATGTCATGGCCATGATCATTAACACCCCATGCATGAAATGAAGGGAGAAAAGAGAGAAACATCTGCTGCTTCTCACTGAACTTCTACATAACTTTAAGTTACTTTTTTGTCTCGTTAAAAGGCATTCTTCTGCCTTGATGGTGGGAATGTCTGGGTGTCTTCTCAGGCCATTCCTGGACAAGCTGATGAAAGCAGCTACACATGATATGGAAACAGTGGCCTCTCTCACACGTAGACAGGAGCCTTTCTGATTTCTGTCTTGGCTCAGTTCAGAAGAAAAAGGAAGGGTTACATTCCTAGGAAAAAAGTGCAGCCTCATTGTAGGCACACCAGTCCATTCAAGTGTTTGGGTTAGTCATCCTAGCTCTCAGGGCTTTTCAGCACCCTGAGAACCTCCCTCCACCATCTATCTCCTCCTCCAGGGTCTTCTGAATGTGGATTTTTGTCCATAATGTCACACATCATGGCAAAGAGTTTGGAGCTTTCCAAGGAATAATCATGTGTGGGTATATTCTAATTTAAGAAATCCATGATAAATTTTCCTTAACAATCGCCTTCTAACTTCTAGAACCAATGCCTGGATTCCCAGCATCCAGATATCAGTGGCTGGAAATCATGCCAGAAAAGCAAAGACGTAGCAGCCCCAAATGAACCATCTCTGAAGCTCTGGTACATTCTGCACATCCACACCACTGAAAGGTCCTCTCAAACATTAAGACAATTAAGCAGACATGGCTGATTTAACAATGCAAAAAGGCTTTAGAAAAATACTCCCTGCAGTTCAAAAAAAAAAATGTGTGTAAACATAGCCTCTAGGTAACTAGAGAACTCTTGAGCCTTTTCATCTCGTCTTTCCAATGTTTTGCAATTTTACTTTCTCTGCTCATCTCCTAGGTATCAATCTGTTTTCTTCTTATGAACAGAATTCAGAGTCTGAGGCTGCCTTGGTGCATGGCTTGTAGTTTGATTGGTAGAAAAAGTATTATGAGGAGACTTATGATATGTAAGGAAAAGTGCGTGGACTTGTATAAACTGATGGTTGGTTCGACTGCCAACATAACAAAGGGTGCTGCTATGTAAGAGGCAGCCAGCTGAGTGGTAGCTCAGGTCACTATGTCATAAACAACCTTCAGAGGTTTGGAGGAATGGAATTGCCCTCTGTAGTTGTTCCTTACTGCTCTAGCTGCTAAGGACTCCAGTTAAGAAGGACTCCAGTTAAGAAGGTAAAATATTACCTGGGATAGACACCATGCCACAGAGCAGAGAGGATGAAGGTTAGCACAGTAGGGTACAATGGAGCGCGCTCATAACAAACGCATTTTAGCCAAGCTGCTGTCTGAATATTCCAGTTTTCTAAGTATATTTCGAGACTTGTGGCAGTCTCAATTTTCCAGATGTTTAGGTTGGAAAGCAGGTCCCAACAGAAATTTCCATTCTTATCCACTCCGCTGAACCCGAAACCAGCTGCATTATTCACTGCATCAGCTAATGTCCATGCAAAATAATACTTGGGCTTTGGGGCTTGCATGACCACATATAAGTAGAAGAGCCAAGTCAGAAAGTCTGTTTTATGGACAAACCAGTCATCAGCAAGGCAGGTGATGGGGACTGTCTTTGTGAGTGTCAAAACCAAAAGGAGAGACGCCAAGGTGATGCACAACTTTTGTAACACAGCTCTATTTGGAGATGGCTCTGGAAAGCTGTGGAAACCTTTTTGTTCCCAGTTCACACCTGGCAACTTCATGTGTATATCTCCCTTCAATGAAGGCTATGTAGTCCTTGAAGTTGTTACAAGGGCCAGCAATGATGCTCGTGAAATTGAGAGGGGAGCTTAAGTATTCCGAAACAGAAGGTTTCACTTTCACAGTAAGTCTGTGCTGCTTAGCAGAGAGGTCTTCAGCCCTTCCACCTAGTGGGTCAGGAACTGGAAAGGCCAAGGTGGTGAGCTCCTGGGTGACAATCATCGGAGGCCCAGGAAAATCTGTGGTGAGAATTCCATAGTGGAAGAGGTACATTTGGCTGATGTGGCGTATTGTAAAGTAACCCACTGCTACAAAAAAGATGTATCAGCCAAAGCAAAAAATGACAAACTAAATGCCCCAAACGGTGGCAATTGCATGCTGTATCTCCGAACTTGTTTCCCCAGGATGTAAGTAGTGCGAAACCAGAAAGCAGCAAACAAGGCAAACAGCTGGCACGCCACGAAGTTAGCCTGGTCCAGCGGGATGCGCAGGAGCTCCTGAGTGGTGCAGACAGGTGGAGCCAATGGGGCGCGGGACAGGTCGGTCGGCGGCGCCTCCGCAGCTATCCCGCATCTTCCGTGCTGCAGCCCGGCCCGGCCCGCCACAGCTCGGCGCTCCCCGCCGCCTCTTGCTGCTATTTCTTGTGCATTTGAAGTTCTGTTCAGAAAGTTCTTGCCTACACCTATGATTTCAAGTACAAACTGTCAATAAGCATATGAAAAAAATCGTCAACATCTTTGGCCATTAGAGAAATACAAATTATGACAGTGCTGAGATTTCATCATATACCAGAAAGAATAGTAGACATCACAAAATTAAATAACAGCAAGTGCTGGCATGGCTATTGTGAGAAAGAACTCTTCTCCCTTGTTAGTGGGAATGTGGACTAATATAAAACAGTTATGAAAATCAGTTGGAGATTTTTCAAAAAACTCAAAATAGAAATTCCATTTCGTCCAGGTTTTCCCTTTCTAAGTATCTTCCTCAAAGAGTGAAAAACAGCAATTACTACAGCAATTCATGAATATCAATTTTAATAGCAGCACAACCTATAATAGCTAATTCTTAGAAGCAGCTGATATGTTCATCAACAGATTAATGGATAAAGAAAATGTGGTATCTGTACATAATGAAATACTACCCCACTACAAAGAAAATAAATTTGAGACATTTGGATACAGAAAAAGAAAAATTGATACACTTTGAAACCATAATGTTATACGAAATAAATCAAACATACATGCTTAAACACCATACTGTTTCTCTCATTTAAGTTATCCATAGTACAAATGAAAAGCAAAATACAAGGTTCATAAAAGGAAACGGCAAATGGGAAGGAGACTAAGACACTGAGGGTAGGGGGAAAGGGGAGTTGAGGGAGACCTAAGACTATCTAGCATGCCTCAGGTCCATGTAGTAACTTCCCGCAATGAATGTAATCATTACAGGTTCCAAGCATGCACTAAAGAATGATAACAGTAATAAGGAAAATTGGGAAAGGGGAGAGAAGAAGGAAGGAAGAGAGAGAAAGGAGAATAAAGAGAATGAAGTTGTGTTAAGTACGTGCACCCATTCCTTAAGACGAGTGTAAATATCATGTACTGCCTATATGTGCTAATAAAATTAAAAAAGAATACATGAGCCATTATAATAACACTGCTGAAGTGTACCAAGCCAAGAAAGAAAAACATGTGTTAAGTTGTGATATGTCTCCTCTCTTTTTTCTCTGTTTTTGAAGGCAAGAGTGGTATATCTGCTTTGCTTTCTGATTTTTTCTTTCTGAAGAGAAGGATACAGTAAGATACAGAACCTTGTACTAAAATGTATTTGTTCATAAGTATAATCAATTAATACATTAAATGTATACTTAAAATTTCTGTTTTAATTTCTAATGTAGTAGATTTTGATATATAAAACTTGGCAGAACAAAAGCTACTTATGTCTTCAGTATGCTTTAATAATGTAAAAAGTTCCTGTCCTGAAGCAAGAGTTTTAGAACTGATCATTGTTAATTGTTTTTAAAATACTTTTTATGAAAACACTTAAAATTTTGGTTTTGTAAAATATGCGTTTTTGAATGTGATCTCTTTTAGAGGCAGGAGGGTGTCCCAGGGAAGGCAAAATGGATACATCTGTTTGAACAAATATAAAATGGATTAATTTGCCTGAAGAAGCACTAAAGAGTGAGAAGTAAATATCCTTTTTTACAGTGTAAAATTTCCTTAAAATTGAAGAAAGAAATCATTATCTATGTAGCATTGTTTTTGCAATCTCTTTTTCAGGGACAAAGACTGCTACACGCATGCACAATGTCCATAAAGTTGAAGAAATAGAATTCTGTAAGAGCTGATGTAATTGAAAGTCTGCATTAAATCATGCAATCTCTTAGCTCAATGGTAAATTAGATTGAGTAAATTTCTTTGTAGAAAGTACTATTTAGATTAACGAAGAGGCAATTCATCAAACAGCACTTCAGTGGAGTTTTGTTTTTTTTTTAATTCTATCCCATTGGGTTTTCTAGTCCATGTTGGGCCCGTAATGTATCAACCCTTATTGACATTTCAGATTCCTCTTTTAAAAGTAAAAGCAGTGACTCTTGGGATAAGCATCTCTACCTGCCCCAAAGATACAATGCCCACTGCCTATTTATTGGTAGATATTTACAAAAGGAAGCAGGTCAAATTGAACAGAGGGAAAGCATCTTTATCAAAACTAAAAGGAAAATCTGTAGGTGTTTGAGGGCAGTGGGGAAAAAACTTGTGGATAATAGTAGTACAAGACAATCACCATACGAGCCAAGGATAGCATAAGTTTATCTTTAATAGCATTTCTTTGGTAGTGTGGGAATTTCAACAATATGACTTCCTCCAATTCATGAAAGAAGTGTATCTTTTTATTTATTAGAGTGTTCTTTAATTTTTTCATCCATACTTTGTATTTTTATTTATTTATTTTTTTACTTTAAAAAATTTTTTTGGTACTGGGGATTGAACTCCAGTCCTTGCGCTTGTGAGGCAGGCAGCAAAACCACTGAGCTAAATCCCTGGCCCATACTTTGTATTTTTAGAGTATAGATTTTTTGCATTCTTGGTTTAATTTATCCCTAATTTTATGATGGTTCTATAAATGATACTTTATTTTTTAGGGACTAGAAATATAAGTTTATATTGTTAATTTTTAGATTTTGCACATTTATTGGATCAATCAGTTTAAGTTTTTTTGGTGGCATAGAGATTTCTAAGCTCTGATTTTTACATGCAAACAGAAACAATTGATTTTTTTATTTCAATATTCCTTTTCTTTCTTTTTCTTGCCTATCTTTTCTGAGTAGGATTTCCAGTACAATGTTCAATTGGAATGTTGAGAGTGGCGGATGTTGTGACACATGATCTTTGCTGTTTTAAAGTCCATCTTGTCTATAATTAAATTAGTGAGCATTTTATCCTGAAAAGATGTTGACATTTGTCCATGATTTTCCTACATCCATTCAATTGATTATGTGATATTTACCCTTTCTTCTGTTTATATTGTAAAGTAGCCCCTTGCTTCTACAGGGGGACATTCTAAGATATTTTGCTGGTGTCTAGGATCATGGATAATGCAGAGCAGTATATATATGATACATATGTAAAAATATGTATATATGAGATACATATATGAAAATATGTATACTTTAGGAAAAGAAAAATGTATAAGTATTTTAATACTAAATTTATTGAGACAGTATGAGATTAATACAAGTTACCTTTGACCTCTACAATTACAAGAGGTGCTCAAAGTGGTAGCCATGAGCTTCCAGATGTTTAGTATCACAGTGAACTGCTGAAGTATGTTTATATTTTTTTCCTTAAGTTCTTTTATTGGTACATTTTAGGTATACAATACATTTACATTTATCTTTGTGTGCTTGTACCTGTACATGATGTATCTTGGTTCTTATTTTTTCCCTATTACCTATTCACCCTTCACCCCCTCCACCCTTCTATTTACATACACCTTATTTCCATTTTTTTTTCTTTTTTCATAATTCTTCCTTTCCCTTCTTTCCTTTCCTCTTCCCCTCCCTCCACCCTTTACCCCTTTGGATCTTTTCATTTGCAGTCTCTCTCTCTCTCTCTCTCTCTCTCTCTCTCTTTCTCTCTCTCTCTGTCTCTGTCTCTCTCTCTCACTCTCACTCTCTTTCATTCACAAACTTGATTCTGGTCACAGAATTTGTTCCATGATTCTGGTTGCAACCATATTCAGTTACAATCAGAGTTGTGGACAGAATTAAGTTCCTCAACCAAGGCACCACTATACACACACACACACACACACACATATATATGTGTGTGTGTGTGTGTGTGTATATATATATGTATATACAGTTTTTCCTATGTTTAATTTGTAAATTTGGCACAGTAAGATATTAATAATAATAACTAATAATAAAGTAAAATATGTATACTACAATGAAAATATTTAAAATTTGAAATTGTCTATTTCTGGAATTTCCTATTAAGTATTTGGAGATGTCAATTGATAGTGGTAACTGGACTTGCAGGAAATAACACTGTAGTTAAGGAGGACTTGAGGGTATAACATTCATTTGTAAATCTCGAACCATCCTTGCACTCCAGGAATACATTTCAATTAATCGGCATGTGTGATTGATTTTAATGTGTTGTTGAATATGGTTTGCTGTATGTTGAGGAATTTTTCATCTACCTCCCTCAAGGATGTTGGCCTGTTATTTTATTTTCTTGTGCTATGGTTTTCTAGTTCTGCTACCAGGGAAATGTTGGCCTTGTAAAATGAATTTGGAAGTGTTCTTTCCTCTTTGGTTTTGTAAAAGAGTTTGAGAAGGTTTAATGTAATTTTAATTATCCAGAGAATTCACCCATAAAGGCATCAAGTCCTGATCTTTTGTTTGATGGGAGGTTTTTTAAATCAGTGATTCAATCTCTATTCATCATCAGTCTGTTCACATTTCCTATTTCTTCATGATCCCATGTGGTTAGATTGTGTGTTATAGGAATTTATCCATTTCTTTTAGAATATCCAAATTGTTGGTGTATAATTGTTCAGAGAAGTTTCTTAGGATTCTTTTTATTTCTGAGGTATCAGTTGTTATGTATCACATCTCATTTCCCATTTTGTTTGTGTTCTCTCTTTTTCTTAGTCTATATAAAGATTTATCAATCTTATTTCTTCTTTCAGACGAATCAGTTCAATTTTCTTTATTTATTCTATGGTTTTCCTAGTTATCATTTCATTTAGTTATGTCCTTATCTTTTAAATTTCTTTCATTTACCACTGTTGAGACCAGTTTATTCTTTTTCTGCTTCTTTAAAATATAATATCAGCCTGATCATTTAACATCTTTCTTCTTTTATGCCTCTCTTAGGATTACCTTTGTTGCATCCATATGTACAATACATTCAATGTGTACAGCTCACAATTTTATTTCATTTTGTATTAGAAATTGATTAAAATTTGAAAAATTTACTAGGCTTAATTCTATAATTTTTATGAGTATCAAAGTGAAACGCATATCACTTAATGGCTAGTATATGAGAATTCTGTCATTGGGGACTCTCATATTGTGCAAACACTATTGGGGATACTTAACACAGACTAAGAGAACAGTGCTGTCACTGGGCAGTAATGTCATATGGAGTTTACAAAGTCTATTATTGTATAAAGACTGTGTTCAGACTCTATTGTTGATCAAAATATCATTATATGATGTGTAACTATGTATCTATCTGCTTCCTCTTTCTCTTTTAATACAATATTAGTAATGTATTATACATGTTTTCCTGATCTGGACTTCTTTCAACATATATTTGAGATCCTTTTTTTGGAGAACTTTCTCATTTTATACTGCATAGCATCCTTTATGGTTTATTTATGGCTCTCTTGTAGAAAAATGAAATGTTTCTCATTTTTTAGTATTGAAAATGTTGTTGCAATGGAGAACCACACACCCAACACTTTACCTTAATATAAATGAAATTCTAGGATGTTTTCTTGGACATGAGATTAACATGTCATTGTGTATATATTTGTACTTTTGTGTGTTGCTATAAAATTGTGTTTTCTTCCTTATTATCCTAGGAAAAGTTGTACTCTGTATTTCAGATTATACATCTGGAAATCATCTCCAAACCTCCCCTGGCTGTTCTGCTTTGTACAGTTTTTCTTACTGTAGCTCAAGGTCACATCCATTAGCAGACTAGCTCTATAATAGCTACTATAAAAAAAGCATCCTGGAGAGATCAGGAGCAAAGATGTGTGAGTGACTCCTAATCTCTGAAATTATTCACATAAGGTGGGTGAGCTGGTAGACAGGTCAGTGTTGTGGAGACAAGAAAGAAAATTTGATAATTTAGTTGGACAGAAACCAAAACGATTTAATGTTGAAGAAACATACAAACATGTTTTCATCCATCATTTAATGTATAAGGAAAAAGAAGCCTATGCTTATTTGTTGCTTTTACTTCTTTGTCTGAGAAATGTCTGTTCATTTCAATCAAAAGAAATAGACTGGAAGAATGGATTAAGAAGAAAAATCCAACAATATGCTGTATACAAGAAACACACCTAATCCAAAAAGAAATTCATAGACTGAAAATAAAAGGATGGAAAACAGTTCTCCATGAGACAGGAACCTGGTAAAAAGCAGGGATAGTTATCTTATTTGCAGACAAAGTATATTTCAAACCAAAACTAATTAAGAGAGACAAAGAAGGTCACTATATCCTTGTAAAGGGAACAATCCAAGAGGAAGAGGTAACAATCATAAATACAAATTCAACAAATAATAATGCCCCCAACTTTACAAAACAAATATTAATGGACATGAAAAACCTAATAAACACTAATACAATTGTAGCAAGGTTCCTCAATATCACACTGTCGCAAATAGACAGATCATCTAGACAAAAGACCAACAATGAAATACTAGAACTGAACCAAGCCTTTAAACAAATGTACTTAATAGATGTCTATAGAGTGTTCCACCCCACAAAATCAGAATACACATTCTTTTTGGTTGCACATGAGTCATTTTCCAAAATAGACCACATCCTAGCTCATAGAACATGTCTTAGTAAATGCAAAGAATTGAAGTCATCCCCTGTATATTATCAGACCATAGTGTAATTAAATTGGAGAGCAATAGCATAAGAAACTGCAAGAACTCCACAAACACATAGAAATTAAATAACACTCTCCTGAAAAATGTATTAATCACAGAGGAAATTAAAGAAGAAATTAGACAGTTTCTACAATTAAATGATCCAGGAACCTATGGAACACAATGAAAGCAGTTCTATGAGGGAAATTCATAGCAGTGAATGTCCATACTAGGAAAACAGAGCGAGCTCAAATAAACAACCTAATGCTGAAACTCAAGCTCCTAGAAAAAGAAGAGCAAGACAAACCCCAAGCTTGTACAAGGGAGGAAATTAAAAAGATCAGAGCAGAAAACAATGCAATGGAGACTAAGAGAATGATCCAAAAATCAATGAAGCAAAGAGTTGGTTTTTCAAAAGAATAATGAAAATGATAAACCCTTAGCCAATCTTACAAAAAAAAGGAAAGAAAAAGCTCAAATCCATGCAATTAGGAACAAAAAAGATGAAGTCACAACAGATGGAGCAGAAATTTAGAGGATTATCAATACTTCCTTGGAGAACCTGTACTCTGATAAAATAAAAAACACAGAAGGAATGTACAGATTCCTGGATACATATGAATTACCAAAACTGAATGAAGTAGATATAAAAATTCTAAGCACCCCAATTACAATGAGTGAAATTGAAAACATAATTAAAAATTTACCAACACAGAAAATCCCAGGTCCTGATGGCTTCACTGCTGAATTCTATAAGACATTTAGAGAAGAGCTATTGCCACTACTCCTTATACTCTTCAATGAAATTGAAAGGGAAGCAATAGTCCCAAATTCATTCCTGGAAGCAAGTGTTACTTTGATTCCAAAACCAGGGAAAGACCCAACCAAAAAAGAGAACTACAGGCCAATGTCCCTAATGAACATAGATGCAAAAATCCTCAACAAGATACTGGCAAACAGAATACAGATTGTCATCAAGAAGATCACACACCCTGACCAAGTGGGATTTATCCCAGGGATGCAAGGATGGTTCAACATTCATAAATCAATAAATGTAATACACTGTATTAACAGAGTCAAGGACAAAAAACATATGGTCATCTCAATAGATGCATAAAAAGCATTAGACAAAATCCAGTTCCCATTCATGATAAAAACAGTACAGAAAATTGGAATAGGTGGCTTTATCTCAATCTGATGAAGGCTATCTATGAAAAAACCTGCAACCAATATCATTCCAAATGGTCAAAAACTGAAAACCTTCACGCTAAAATCAGGAACAAGACACGGATGTTCTCTATCTCCACTCCTGTTCAATATAGTTCTGGAAACATTAGCCACAGTAATTAGAAAACAGAAAGAAATAAAAGGAATAAAGATAGGAAAGGAATAAGTTAAACTGTTATTATTTGCTGATGATGTGATAGCTTACATAGAAGACCCGAAAAACTCTGCCAGAAGACTTCTAGACTTAATTGAAAGATTCAGTAGAATAGCAGGATACAAGGTCAACACTCAAAAATCAATAGCATTCTTGTACACAACAGATTCACTGAGAGAGAAATTAGGGAAACAATCCCTTTCACCATAGCACCAAAAAAGAGAAATATCTAAGAATCAATCTAATAAAGGAAGCAAATGACCTCTATATTGAAAATTACAGCATTCTGAAAAAACAGGTAGAAGAGGATATAAGAAAATGGAAAGACATCCCTTGGCCCTGGGTAGGAAGAACCAATATAGTGAAAATGGCCATACTTCCAAACCTGCTATATAGATTCAATGCAACCCCAATTGAAATCCCAATAGTATATTTTACACAACTAGAGAAAAGAATCCAATAATTAATTTGGAACCAGAAGAGATCTCAAATAGCAAAAGCCATTCTAGGCAAGAGAGACATGATGGAGGTATCATAATCCCCAACTTGAAACTATACTACAAATAAACTCTGATAAAAACAGCATGGTACTGTTAAAGAAACAGACCTGAGGATAGGTGGAATAGATTAGAAAATGCAGAGACAACTCCAGACATACTCAGCTACCTCATCTTTGACAAAGGAGCAACCATCCTCACTGGAGGAAATATAGCCTCTTTAATAAATGGTGTTGAAAAAACTGGATTTCCACCTGCCATAAATTAAAACTAGACCCCTCTCTTTCACCATGCACTAAACTGAAATTAAAGATCTAAATATTAAAACAGAAACACTAAACTTACTGGAAGATAAGTTAGGTAGAACTCTTGAAGACATTGGCATAGGAAAAGACTTTTTGAACAAATCCTCAGTAGCACTGAAACTAACACAAAGAATCAACAACTGGTTTCTCATCCTGTTAAAAAGCTTCTGCACTGCAAGAGAAACCACCCACAGAGCTAAGAGATAACCTACAATGTGGGAATACATTTTTAACAGCTGCTCCTCAGACAAAGTTTGGCTCTGTCAAATATATAAAGAACTTAAAAAAATCAGACCCCCCAAATATAAAGATCCAATGCTACTATATTTTTAACATCATCATTCTGGCTGCAGACTGGAGACCAGCCATTACTTAACAATGTTGTTTCAAGAATAATGATTTTCCATCAAGAGATTCTCTGCATGAATATTGACTCATTCTTTCCCGTATTCATCCATGAATATATTAATTAACTTATCAAAGCTTATGGAATGCTTACTAGTTTTCCAACATTGTTCTAAAGAGTAGAAAAATCCTGAGAAATGGAGAGATTCTCTGCTCCTCATTGTGGAGCCTAGACATTTGCAATACCTGTAGAGGTGGATAAATTAGATGAATTAAATATTATATTTATTATAAGAAAACAGTATCAGTGGATAGGCATTTTGTTGAGTACACATAATATTCTTCAAATCTTGCAAGTGTGTAGTAATCGGATAACTTTATATCATAAATTTATGAATTATAGAATTAATTCTTGAAAATTTTTGTAAAAATTTGTATCAAAACAGGTCATAGGAAAGGTTTATAGGTGCACATGTGTGTGTGTGTGTGTGTGTGTGTGCATGTGATTGTAATGTATATAATCAAAAACATTGAAAGGAAGTAAAACATTATGGGAATACATGTCAGCTTGAGAACACAAATACCCTTCAGTTATTGGAAAGCTGTTAAATTTTGAGGGAAAATACTTAACTAATTGGTTCTTTGCCAAGATGCATTTGCTGTTCTGAAAAAAAAATTAAAATTGCATTTTTATTCACTTGATTCATAATTGAAGATTGGCTAGGGTGAACATTTGTGTAGAATCTTTGTGACTCTTGCCTTGTTTCCCATATCTGTAACACTTAAAACTCTTGAAATATAATTGGGTGACATTTCCTTTTCTGTAATGTTTACATAGATTCTACCTTTCCAAAAAAATCACAAGGTCAAAGAAAAGAGAGATGTCATTTCTCTATCAGCAGAGCCAGGGAACTGGTTGGAAATTTCTACCATTTTTAGCCATTTGTGATGTTAGCCATTTGTGATGTTATAAGGTAATAACCCTTGTTATAAGGTAATAACCCTTGTCTGTCTGGGGATTAGAAAATAAAAGATCTCAGAATTCCCAGCTGCAGTGTGAGCCACATTGATGAGGAAATTAAGATATTTTGGTTATAATCTCATTGTAGGGGTTTAGTAGTTCTATATTTTGACATGCAGTTTGGCTTCTCTAGGTCATATTTTTGTATGTCTAACGAAGATCCTGACTTTATAATGTCCAAGGTCTTTTATAGGCCACATCTAAAATTTCAATGACTTCTGCTATTTTATCATTTCTTAACATAGCTTTTCTATGATATTTACAACAAATTTGTACAGATAGTTAAACACATATAGGAAATTCAGCCCAACAAATATTTATTTTAGCCTGGAATTTTGCATAAATAATGCAAAAATGAATAAAACTCAGATCTTACTTTGGGGAAGTATATGAGACCAGTTAAGCAAATTTCATACATAAAATTTGTTGGAGAATTTGTTCAGTTTCAAAAACACACTTCCTTTCAGTAGCTTTTGTGTATGTTTCAACAGTCTAGGGCTCTGTAATCTGACGATAATTATAAAACAGTAATAATATCTATTATTTACTGAGCATCAGACATCATCCTAAACACTTTGTATCTAATGATTCATTTAATTCTCTGAAAACTCCTGTATTTTGCTATCACTTAATAATAGTGATAATACGTAACAGTTAATAATACATAAAAAGGAAAATTGGGAGGCTCAGAGGATAAAAGCATTTTCTCAAATACACAGAGCTGCCAAGTTGCAGAGCCAGCCTGCCAGTTTTAGTAACCCGAATCTCAAGCAGTCCTCTCTAAATTAAATTTCACTAAAAATTTTAAAAGATACACATCACTATTACTGGCTCAAATCTGTTTTGCCCAATGTAACAATATGCCCATCTCTGAAATGGTGCATTAAGCCACAGTATATTTGCAAGGTGGCCAAGATGGAGATAGCATGAGATGGAGAGCAAGGCTCAAATCTATCTCCTGAAGAGTAGAATTTAGGAATTTACAGGATAAGAAGGCAGGTAGGTCTGAGGGATAGGGGAACTGTTGAAATTAAGAACAGTGAAGTAATTAGTAGTCTGCATATGGGTAATTCACCATCCTGGCTCTTCATAGATTTCATGTTTGGAAAATGGCAGCATGAACATGACTGTGGGTGGAGGTTTTGTCCTTTGATATAAAGAGTCACCCATTACATGCTTGAGCAGGCCCTAGGAGAGGGGTTGGCGCCTTCAACTGGGTTCAACTAAAAAGGCTACCTCTGAATTCTCGAAAAACAACTTAAGCAATTGTTACCATCAAGATGGAGCTATCTATGGGATAGCAAGCTAATGGGAATTAATCTTGATTGTCAATTTAAGTGCATTAAAAGATACCTAGAAAATTGGTAAAGCACCCATCTGGGTATGGCTGTGGGTGTTTCCAGAAGTGATGGGCACGTGGGCAACAAGCTGAAGAGAGAAGACCCCTTCTGACTGTGGGTTGCACCATCCAACAGGCTTGCAGCCCACAGGGACTGGAAAGGGGATAAGGAGGAAATTGGCCCATGCTTGAAAGTTCAATTCTGAATGGATGAGTCTTTTGGTCCTACCATCTTCTGTAGCCATCAAAGTCTATCTTCTCCAGTCTTTTAAGATGGACTCACACCAGCGACTTTCCAAGGAACTTCCAGGCCTTCGGCTTGGATTAGAACTGCAATCTTGATTTCTCTTTTTTTGAGGCTTCTAGAATCTGGAATCAAGCAGCTGCTGGATCCTCTGGCTCTGTAGAATGCAGACAGCCATCGTGGGCTTACTCATTTCTGATGCTCTAAGCCTGTTTAAGAAATCCCTTTCATAATTGTATATTATATTAATTCTATTCATATATATATATATCCCTAATCAATACAAATTCTTTACTGTTTATCCAAGTGTCTTTTGATATCAGTGAGGAAATTAAGTAACTAGAAGCAAATGAGGCTAGAAGATTTATTAATGTTTTTCTTTGGTTTCACTCTCCAGATTCCCATAATTCAAGGAAAGAATAATTTAGAGGGATTAATCATTATTTGCATGACTCTTGCCTAAGAATTAGAAGTTATAGAAGTGTATTTGTAAAAGTTTAAGTCCATAGAAATGGACAATGTGCTAGAGAATAAATTTTATTTTTATGAGTTGCATCAATTGTAGTTATGTTGTCCAAATTCTATTAATTTTCAGAATGATTTTGATTCAGTGTCTACTATTTACATATTTTTAGTGAAAATACATTCTTCCTGGAAAAGAAGATAATATTCCAATTTTAAATGCTTTATTTAATTCATTCTTACCATCCTTTGTTATTTTTTCGTTGAGTCTCTGTTATTTTAAAAAGAAGAAAAGTTATAGAAAGTGCTAGGCATTTTGTCTGAGACTTGGAAGTTCATTATAGCTTTGACAAAATGTTGATGTATTTCTTTCATGTTCTGTTTGCTGCACATTACTAGGCTCATATAGAAATATTCCTTAGGGTGGTCCTTTTAAAGTAGAACAAAAGATTTCTTGGTTTTGTCCTTGGACTTTATTTAAAAATATTGTTTTTTCTTGTAGATAGCATAATAAATGCATTGATCTAATAATTTATAAATCTTCCAAGTAGACCCATATCCAGATGGATTGAGTCAGTTAATCTTGCTACTGGAGGATTCTATAATTGTTCTATAGTTCTCATCTAGTTTGGAAATCCATCAGGACAGTTTATAAGGTGTTAGTATTTCACACCAGGTGAAATGATTATCCCCTTCTCTCAATGAAATGCACCTCTTATTTACAAATGTCTGATTATCTTCCTCCTATAGATATGGAAATGTTCTTTCAAAAACTACAAGTGCTTTGACTCCAAGTTTTTTTTCTTTAACTGAAATTCAGAGTATATCTGTTGCAGTTCATGGCTGTGGCATGGTGAAAAGGATGAGAGATTACTTGGAGTCAATGTCCAATTCAAACTCCAAGAAGGCCCAGAGGGATTGCTCTTAACCTACACCACACAGTGTGAGAGAGTCTCATAAAGACAGCCCTGGACTGAAGCTTCTGTGGCTTTCTATTATAGAGCCAGGAAGGACAAGGGAAGGTCAGGGTGGTCTGTTATGATTGGCCTTGAAGACAGTGTAAGTAATAAATTGGAGTATGGGGAAGAGAGCCAGAGCATTCATTCCTTAAAGCAATGTGCTTTGATCCTACTTGGATTTGTGACCTTGTAGGCTATCTTTTAATTTCTAACCATGGATTCCAGGAAGTTTTGGGTAGGTGGCTCCAAAAGTCCCTTATCTCTGCTTCTCCATCTCACACACAACTCTGGCCAATACGTTCACCTATATATTCTAATTTTACATGTACTTGTTTTCTTTTTCGTCCTTACAATGTTAATTTTTTCTTTGATAATATTGTTTTACTTAACTCATTTCCTATGTATAGGTATCTTAGAAATGATTTGGGCTTTAAAAATTATACTGTGATTCCTTTCTAAAATTTTCAGATATCTATTAACAGGTATAAATTTATACTAGAAGAGAAAATGTCATGTTTAAATTAATTTTATTACCTGATATAAACCAGCTACAGGACAAGATAAGCCTAAGAAACCCTTGTTACAAAGTTACAGAATTTCAAGAAAATATCAGCAGATTATTAAGCCAAGTGCAGAAATCTTTGGAGCACAAGGCTGTGTGTGACAGCACACACAGGGTGCATCTATGTGTCCCTAGCTCTGCCTATGTGTCTCCTGGATAGAATTTAGGGAAGGAAAATGTTTGGGAACATTTGAGCCTGAATCAGAAACTCTGGTGGTTATCGAGATGGGCAGTCTGAACTTTAATGTGATACGCCAAGTTATTTCAACACACTCTGTCATTTGAGAACATACTATACAGCCACTTAGGTTCATATGCTGAGGTCTGTTTGCTCCCTGCTGAATGAATCAAAGGAGCCCATATGTTTTGGTGAAAAGGAAAAAGGATTTATTCAAAGTTAACTCTGAGGAGATGGAAGGGCCCATTTGCCTCGAATCGCCATCTGACCATGTTCAGGTGGGTTAGGGTATTTTATAGTAAATAACAGAAGGCAGGGGCACTGAGAGATAATGCAATCTGTACACTTGCTCGATTACTTCTGGCCCTGCTCAGGTCATACTCCTCTTTCTTGTGGATCTGAAATAGGGCTCAGCCCTCTGAGTGCTGGCATCTGCATATTCCATCTCGTGTTTTGGGCTGAGGAGGTAAAGGGTATTGGTTATATGATCAGCAGGAAAAGGTTTGGAGAAGTTACTTATTTCTAAATGAAAAAAAAAAACTTTTAAAGTTCCTTTTTGCAGTGCTGGTTACATTCTGAGACATTTAAATAAAGATTGGTAATTTGATAAAATTGTAAAACTATCATTTAGATCAATACCATAATGGCTTGGAATTTAAAAAATGAATAATATATAGAAATAAACATTATATGATTAGAAATATATTTTAACACATACTATATTAACGACAGTCAAGAAAATCAATTACATCTATGAATACTTTTTCTTGTAGGGAATTTGGACAAAACAAATAGTTTCATTAGTAGCCTAAATAATTTTAAATATTTTTGTATAATCATCTTGAGAAAAAACACAGTTCTCTGTCAAATAACTGCCATGCTTCAGAATGACTTTTTGCTAACCTCTCTCTTTACCTCAACTAAACTATCATTTTATCCACATAGACAAGCAAGTCAAGCAGCACATACGTCAGAGTTGAACAAACTGGCACTTCTGAGCTCAGAGATGACATTTCACCCTACAGAGCCAAGTACAATTTTCCTTTGAGAAAATTCAGTACTTCATAATTATACATATCAAATATTTATATATAAATGTATATATCATATATGTAAATAATTAAAGCAATAGTTACATTATCTGGCTATTTTAATGTCCAAGAGCTATAACATTCTGATAAAAAAATTTATTCCCCAGAAAATATTCAGTAATCTGTAGATAACTGTATGAAATTCAAGATGATATGTATAAAAAATAAGATGGCAAGGATGACACTGTCTTTTCTTCACATTGCATTATAAATGAATCTGATGTTTTAAAAATATCAAATGATAGATGCATTGGTAATATTTAAAGATTTAGAAATCATAAGACAGGCTTTATTCTGTCTTCAAATAATGTAAAAGTGTGGGGATTTTGAGACTCAAGCAGAGTGAAATAATTTTCATGGGAATTTACTGCTTTGTAACAGCTATACAACAATTTAATGTTAGCTCCATTGTTTAACAAGACATATTTATTTCTTAGGTTTATGTTTCAAAATATTTCTGCTTTTCAAATCATATCTATTGTTATTTAACCGCAGGAATTCAACACCTGCATTTTCAATTCTCAGAGTGTGAATAGGAATCACTAATTAGAATGGCAGAGCATGCCAGGGACACAAATGTACAAATAAGGTCCATGAGAAACAGTGGTAGCAGAAAAAACACATCCCTGGAAAGCTGTCGAATGGAAAATTTGAAACTTTTCCCTTCACGAAAAGGAAGACCTCATTCTATAACTTGATTTCTAATATCCCACAAAAGATAATGCCTTGATGACCACTATAGAAAGTGTAAAATACAGAGCATTAAATTTCGGTTCTGGCTGATAGGGTATTAAGTGTGAAACTAGCCACTGAAGTGAGTCACAAAGGAGATGCCAAGATCACTTTCATTCGTGCTGATAAATACTCCCCCTAGGAGCAATCCTTCAACCTCAGAAGGGAAAAGATTCAATAAGAATGTAGCTGTTATATATAGGTTGTGGATCACATCATTCCTTTCATGCTAATGCATACTTCTCAAACAAAATGTCTATACAGTGGGATTTTATTCCACCATAAAATACAATGATTATCTGACACATGCTACAACATGGAAGAAACTTGAAAGTGTTATGCTAAATAAAACAACCAAATTGTGTACAGTTGCATTTGTGCAAAGTGTGTACAATAGGAGAAACCACAATCATGAAAGTAGATTAATGGTCACCAGGGCCTGGAGAGCCATTTCCAAAATGGGGATAGAGGTTGCTCTTGGAATAATGAAAACATTCTAGAACTAGAGAGTGGTAATGATTTTACAAAACTGTATAGGATGTGTAATCAACAAATACAATGGATGCTTAAATTTTAAAACATTTATTACAGTAAAAGACATGTTGCCACTAATATCTCCCAAATATCCCCTCTTGCTTAGGACACACCCACCCATCTTTCTTGGGAGTTTTGGGACCACTCCTGGAAATCCCCATTCAGGAATGTCTTTAGTTGCAGTGTCCTACCTGTTTCAATGTCCCTAACTGATTCAAAACTTTTACCTTTTGTGTTCATTTTGACTTTCAGGAAGAGCCAGAAGTCACACTGTACTTCATCTAGTGAATAAGGTGGATGAGAACACACTGCAGTGTTTTTATGAGCCTTCCTTTCTGTTATTTGGCACTTGGTAGAATCATCTACTGTACTTTTGATCACACCTAATAAAGACATTCATGAAGTCGGTTTCCAAAACTACTTCAAAAAGTGGAAAGAACCATGGCATAAGTGTATTTGAAGTGAGGAGTATTTTGTTTTTGTATTTTTTTTTCCACTACTGGGGATCGAACTCAAGACCTTGCAGTTGCAAGGTGGGCTTGGAGACACTGAGCTAAATCCCCAGCCCGAGAGGTAGTATTTTGATGGGATTAATGGGAATGTTTGGTTTCCTCTAATAAATCTGAAAACATTTGCTGTATATTCGCTGTGTATATAGATCACATCTTTTATGCACTTAATGCAACTGAGTTGTACGTTTATGTGCAGCTTTGTAATGATATAGTCTCTAGAGATAATAACAGCCTTCATAGTTGATTATGTGGTCAACATTTCCATTACACACAGTTTATTTGTTAAGTTGAGGTATGCATGTATTATTCTAAAATAATTGGAAAGAGCAATGACTATTTCCAGTTCAGTGGAAGTTAGTCCAGTGGAGAATTGCCCATCTTCCACAAGATTTTGAGAGTAGACAGCAGTTTCTTTATGGAGAATAAGCTGGAAAATGATTACTAACTTTGGTCTCTCGGTGACAGACTGCATTAGGTGAGGTATTGCCCTGGATGAGCACTGTAGCTGGGGAAGCCTTTTCAACTATAGTAGAATATGATTCTGAGAGGCCAAAAATGAAAGAGAAATAGGAACTTAAAAAAGTTATTGCATTATGTAAAATATCTGGTATTGTAGGCAAATTTATGGAGACAAATGGATCAGAGGTCACCAAAGGCTAGGGGAGAGATATAAGAGTTATTGCTAGTGGATACACCTGAGTTTATGTTTGCTTTGGTGAAAAGTTTGGAAATAGGACATCATGGTGGTCATGTTAATGGTACAATGTTATTTTGCGGTCTCTGAATTTCACACTTAAATTGTTAAAATGGTGAATGTTATATACTATTCAAAATGAAGGTTTGGAAGGGCATTGAAGACAAACTTTCTACCCTTTAATTTTAGGAAGGGTTAGTCTAAATTGACCTATCCCAGGTTAGAAAAATTCAATTCTATTCAATTTTGAGATAGCTTCTTTATGACCCTTTTAAGTGATAAAGAAGAAAAATTGATCATAAGTTATGAAATAAATAATATGAAAGATTCAGCCTCTTGAATACTTTAAAAATATGCTGGTAGTTGAGGCAAGTAGAGATCAGAGTGTGTATACTTGTTTCATTTCTTCTTTACTTTAATAGAAAGTAAAGTTACTCAGTTCTTTCTTCCTATCCCTATCCCTCACATGCATAGAATAAAGCACATGAAACCAAATAAACTACTGGCTAAAGCAAAAGGGCATAACTCTATGTTTATAAGACTGATGACTTTATTTCAATTCCCTATTATACTGAAAGAATCCCCCAAGGCTCATTGTCTTTATTATCGTGGTGTGAAAGGTCAGCCCGCTCCCATTATTTCACAGCAGACTTGTAGGGCTGTGAAGAAAGAGAGGTTTGATCTGCAGCTCTGCACCACATGACTTCATGTGGAAAGGCCAGCGTGACCTTTCTTGCCCGAGGAAGGCGTTCTCTTGCCTCTCTTTGGGCACACTTCGTCCTTGTGGCTTTCATGGCTGTGTCTTCCTGGACAAACACAAAACAAATGGGTCTATATTGGAAAATCTTCAGTTAGGTAAATTAGGTGCTTTTTATTTTATTCTACCTTGCTTCTGGCTCAAGTTTCAGCTTCAGCAGAATCCAATGAGAAATCCTTAATGACTGTATTTTGATTTAAATTAAAACTATATCTAATGTCTTCTAAACCATTCTCAACTCATGATGAAACATATTGAACCTTCCTTCTACACTGTGTTTTAAATTATCTTCATCTAGGCTGCCGGAACCTTGTAGAAACTCAATCATATCCATAATCAGCACCAAATAAAACAGGAAGGAACCACATAATTTTTGCAAACTGATATTAGCTGCATGACACAAAATAGTGTAGACTGTGTGCTTTACACAATAGCAATTATCAACTGAGAACAAACCATCAAATAAACAGTCTAAGATTTTCGTATCAACACTACTGTTAAATTTTAAGAGATGGTCGTAAAGGCTTTTAAGATCATTGTAACATTATAACTTTGTAATTACTGTTATTTGCACTACCCTTGTGATGGCAATCTAAATTGAAATCACAATCTCATTTCTTAAAAGAAACATTTATATAAGTTAATGTTGTTTACTCATTCATTACCCATTCTCACCCCAGAGTGAGTCCTAGGCTTCTGAGTGAACCGATCATCAAAATAATTATGCTTTGGAGGTTAGTGCAAGACTAAGTCAAATGGATGATATTGGAAATAAAATTTTTTTCCCTTAATTTTAAGAACAGTAACATATTTGCTTATAGGAATTTGAAGATTTCAATATTTACTTTAAAATATCAGATAATATTTGTTTTATACAGTTTTAAAACACAACTAAATAAGTCTAACTGAAAGTGTTAGCTATTTCAGACTCTCCTTCCTCTTTCTCTTCCTCTTCCTCTTCCTCTTCCCCTTCCTCCTCTTCTTCTTCTTCTCCTTCTCCTTCTCCTTCTCCTTCTTCTTCTGAAATAGAGATTGAATCCACTACCACTGAGTTATACCTCCCACCCCACTTTAGTCTTTCTAAGCCTAAATTTCTTATTTTGTAATTGATGAGAATGTTTATCCTGGTGGTGCCTTGAACATGATGCAAATTGAAAATTAAAGACTCTATTTGAGATAGCGATATCTATTTCTAGAGTTTACTTCAAGTAATACCTTTGAATTCCTCAGTCCCACATTTAAGATCTTCATTAATTTATTCAATTGACAAATTCATATTGAGCATTATCTATGATGCCAAACCGAGCAGCCCCACTGACTGGGATCTCTGACAATCCCTTATAATCAAGGTATTCATATTCCTTCATTTAAATCTTTAAAAAAATGAATGCTCTCTTTGCCAATTCTTTGGTATTTTTATATGAAATGGATCATGTACTTTATCAATCTTGAGTGCTTGCCTAATTAATTTTCCTTAATCTCTTCTTTATATTACCTCTATTTACATGTAATATAACTCTCACATTTCAGTTAAACCACTCAATGTAGCTGGTTAATCTTTAATGCACATAGGATTAGCTGGAGAGTTTCCTCTTTTTAAATAATCAATTTAAATATATTTATTTTTATTAGTTATTATCTTCTCAGAGCCAGGGATGTAACCCAAGGCCTTAGGTATGCTAAGCAAGCGCTCTACCACTGAGTTACATACCTAGACCCTGGAACATTTCTTAAAAATGTAAACATCTTTATCTCTACCCTCAAGGACTGTGAAAGGATGACCACATCCTTAGTGCACACAACAAGTGATTGATTCCATGGAGGTATCCTGGGCATTAGTCTTTAAAATGTCATAATACTAACCTTGGCATTGTGACCCAAAGCTGTAATCCCAGTACATGAGAAGCTGAGGCAGGAGGACCACTGTGAGTTTGAGGCCAGCCTGGGGTATATAGTTCAAGGCAAGCCTGAACTACACAGCAAGACCTTATCTATAAATAAATAAATAAATAAACAAACTACTATTTCCTTGTTTCTTAAGAGTGATTTTGGAGGGCCAGGGATTTAGTTCAGTAGTGCCGCCACCTGCCTTGCAAGCGCAAGGTCCTGAGTTCAATCACTGGTACCAAAAAAAGAAAAAAGAAAGAAAGTGATTTTGGAGTCTACACCTTCTTAAAGAAAATGTAACACCCATGATAAGAGGGCTCATGTCACAGTCTTTTCTCACTCCAAATGCCTACCGGATGGGAAATTACGACTCTTTGTTCCTAAATACATTTTATGCCCCTGTGAAAAATTTAAAGCTCTTGACTTCTTAGAAAATGTGTGTAAATTAATCAAAAGAATAAAATTACTGATTATAGACATACAGCACAGCCTGCTTACATTCTCCATATTCATTAGATAACCTTAAATCTGATTATTTATTTAAAGTTTAGTAGCTCTTATGAATGTCTCTTTTTGTGATGAAACAGGATACCACAAATACAAAGCTATATGATAAGGCACACCAAACTGTAGATGAAGCATATCGAGATTTTCTATATTTCTTCTGAACTGTATGAATAAGATTTAATGAATTTGAATAACTATGTTAATTTATATAGTATTTGCCTTTTGCATTATTATCATGTTGAGACAATTTGAATGATAACTTTGCTATTTACATCAGTCTGTGTCATGTTACCTAACCTCTTTGGCATTGGTTTCATTGTTTATAATGGGTTTTATAATAGTACCTTTCTCAAAGGATTACTTTTCCATATTAATAATATGCAAAGGGAACGGAGCCTACTTGGTACATAAGAAGCAATATATAATGCCAATTAAAATAATTAAAAATCTGTAGGTGACACGGAGGTATTCAATAGAACTGAGGTGCTAGGAATTTCAGCAATGTTTGTTGAAATTAGACTTTCAAACAATGTGTTCTAGTAAAATTAGTAGGGATTGCTGAACAGGTATCCCCCAACCTAAGAATGACTCATTTTCCAAAATTTTACTCAGTTATTCTTCAGAAGGAATCAGGGACACAGTAAAGTACTGTAATGAATTCTTGGTTGTAGAAAGCCACAAAATGAGCTAACCAAAGAAGCTATGACAGAGTGTAAGCATCATACATATATAAACAAAAGTATTTTCCTTTACTTTTTGTGCAATTTCATTTATCTCAGCTATAAGTACAAACTATATAGTTTGCTTCACCCATCTTTGCACTAGAAGATCGTCTTATCCTAGTGTCCCAGGGCACCTGAAGCTTTTTGTTACCTTAATTAAACATTTCACCACATAAAGTTTTCCAACCTGAGAAGAATTTCTCGCTTTTAAAGTTTTCTTTCTTTTCCATTCAGCAAACTTCCTCTACTGTAACCAAACTCAATTAAGTAGAAGATCCAACTAGTCATCTAGATTCAACTAGATTTCTAACTTTCCTCAAAAATTGCATTACAGTATGTTTGATGAAAATGAATAACACGTGAGAAGGGGCTGGGCATATGAATGTACCTCTAGTTGGTCATAGTGATAGTTTTGGCAAGAGAGCTGGGACTACGCATGAAGGGCATCCCTTCTGAACATGTGCCATGGACAGACCTGCCAATAATTAATTTCTTGTTTTCTCCATTTCTTCACTTCTGAATGCTAAGTAATATTTTAAAAAGTATTCGAGGTTTTTTCATTATGAGACAGTCAATGTGTCATAAATTAGGGTTTAAAAAGAATCTCTGTGGCTGTTTGGATATGAGTAATTTATATGATAGGTTCTAGTGAAATGCAATTGACAAAGTCTAAATCGCTTAAAAAGACAAAAGAACTTCTATGACACCACAATTAGGAAATTGCCTTCTATACTGTAGATCACAAACCTGAAATTAAGCTTATCTATTAGGTCTAGAACCTACATTGGATGTTAATTTGCATCAACTTGAACAGAAATACTACTTTTAAAAGTAGTTCTATAGGGCCGGGGATTTAGCTCAGTGGTTCCAGTGCCTGCCATGCAAGGCCCTGAGTTCGATCTCCGGTACAAAAAAAAAAATAGTGCTACATAAAATTTTATAAATTTCAGATAGCTGGGGATCAAAATGGAAAGAAAATAAATTGGATTCGCATGGTGGATTGTGGATTACATCTGTAATTCCAACACTCTGGGAAGCTGAGGTAGGAGGATCCCAAGTAGAAGTCCAGCCAGCCTGGGCAACACAGAGACTTAGTGAGGTCCTGACTTAAAGTAATGTGCAAAAGGGGCTGGGGACATAGCTCAGTGTGATGGCCCTGGATTCAGTCCTGTCATACAAATGCTGTCCTAAATGCAATTACAACAACATATAGATTAGGCATCTGCATTTTTGACAGCATTTATACAAGTAAATGAGGTGAATGATCATGGTTTGTGAGTAGATTATAGGGAAACGAGTAACACAGGCAACTGAGAAGACTTGAAAGAGAGCACAGATTCAGTTATGACCAGACACAACATGCATTTCCTGTGCATACTGGTTCTGCTTTCCTGACTATCTCTAAGGTATCCCAGATAGCTTCCTTTATATCTCAGAAGGCAGAGATCAGAACCAAAGAGAAGGCCTCATGGTCTACAGTGAACTGTTCATTTTTGATTTAGGTATTGAAGTACAGAAATTGCCCCACGCTTGGCTCTTCATACTCTGTCTGGTCCAAAATTGTGTCTTTAGTGTGCAAGAATGGAATTGACTTTATGTATGATTTTCAGCAGGCATTTTTGTCTAATACTTTCTATATTTACCTATAGTTTTCTTCTTTGAGAAAATATTTTATATGAAATTATTGAGATACAGAATAATGTAAAAACAAGGAGAATTCTCCAAAATTGGGCCCAAAATTATAATTTTAAATATGGACAAAAGACAGTGTGATGCAAAAAATATCACATTCACTGCTTGTCAAAAGAAAATCAATTTTTAAACTATCATCTCATTGATATCTCATTGTCTTTGTTTTTGAATGTGGAAGTGGAATAAACAAATGATTTCCTCCATTGCAAATGGAGACACAGAATTGACAGGTAAAAATCCTTTCTGGTAGGTTAGTTACAGTAAGAATGGTATTCTAACTATGACCCCAGAGCTACTGTTGCTCAGCCTTTACTAGACTATCCAAACAACTTGGGATGGGTACCCTTGAGAAAAGGGCATGCAGTGTCAGAGGGAGTACTGGGATATAGGGAGTCAAACGTGTTCTTGGAGCAGAATGAACATCATTTTTTTATGGTCATCACATTGATCACTGAATTGAACCAGTCGCCAGCCTAGATTTTTTTTTTTTTTTTTTTTTGGTACCGGGGATCGAACTCAGGAGCTTCCTCTTGCGAGGCAGGTACAGTGCCACTGAGCTAAATCCCTGGCCCCACTTTGATTTTCCTTGTTAGCCCTTAAGGGAAAAAAATCAAAACACAAAGCAAAGATACAAACCATTTTTTCTACAAGTTTTTTTGGGCTCGTTTTTAGACAAATGAGTTCCTTTCTCTGGGTTAGTAGTTAATTTTGCAAAATACAATTGCTGAAACTTTCTCTGATGACTTGGATTTTACACTATTTGTCGCTGTTCAAGACTGCAGCTGGAGAAATGGAAAACATTCAGACCATACAATTACAATCTAAAGCGCTATATGGAATGCTATAGAGAAATAAGTCCCTGATTCTTAGATTTTTAGTATCTTTTGCTTTTTAAAAGAAATATAGAAACAATTTTTGCTTAGAAGTTGTATCCTAGAAACTTAGCCATTAAAATATTTAACGGAAGAGATGTTATCAGTATCAATATCATCAGTAGCTACAATAATTTGGAATATTTTATGTTTTAGAATGACTTTAGTACAATGTTACTTTTATAGTACCTTTTTTGCCTCAGCTTATGAAGATATCTTACTACAATGTTAGCAAATATTATTATGTTTATAAAATTGAAAAACCTTCAAAAATGTGATATAAATCATTATTAGGTAATGTGCAAATTCTGAGGCAGAGATCAACAAATATTTGCTTATATTTAGGAATGTCCTGTTTTGAATTGATAACAAAACATTACATATTTTTTAGAAATGTCATTCCCTAGTAAGAAAAGAAAACTATGTAATGCAAGTTTTCATTTGCTGTTTGAAAAAAAAGAATTGGCATTCGTCTTAAGCCTTATTAACAACCATGAATAGAAAAATAGTACTTTCTGTTTAGTTTCATGCTTATATTTTCCAAGACTTCAATGTGGCCTACTTTTTTTTTTCATTTCTCAAAGCAAAGAGAAGATATTAAATGCAAAATATTTTATTTAAATGCAAATGTTAGAATTGAATATAACAGAAGGAAATAATTTGGGATCCCATGAATAGTCATTAAAACTGAAGCCTTATCATTTATGAATTCATTTGAAGAAGTTATAACAAATGGGAATATTCAGAAAGTTCATTAAATCATCATATATACGTATATATGCCTATTTATTGTCAAAGTAAAAGGAAAATGTCTTTACAGATATTTAACAACAGCCATAGTAAATAGTTCAGATTCATATTTATATTCTGGCTCCAATTTACAGCTTAGAAGACTGAAAATGAAAATACAAAAATTTGCATTTTTTCTACTTCTGGAAGCTAATATTCAGCTTCATTATGATCTTTCCAAAAATGAGTTTGTGAATGTTATTCCATCATACACCTAGAGAACTGTGCTGATCCACATCCAGTGCTTTCTCTGCTTTTAGAACTAATACTGTTTTTAATGATTAAGAGATGAAATTAATAAATATGTCTTAATATATTCACATTTTTCAAATGCATTAACACTGAAAAACCCTAAAATCCTTGGAGATTAACTGTAAGTGGAACAGAATTCCCACATCTACCTAGCTACAGACTACCAAGACTTCAGGAGGACTCTGATTTGGGAATTTATCTGCAGAGCCCCACAGTGATGAATGTTCACTCTAACTTCTTAGACGTTAACTTCTAAGAAGGTTCTTAAACATCTGAAGGAAGATTTCCTTTATTTGTTTCACCAAAAGCCTCCTTGTATTCTTTGGAGTTCTCCCAAATATTCCAGTGTAAAATATTCCAAGATCTTCAATTTAATCTGACATGTAATCCCCCTGAGACAATGAGATAGGGCAACTTTTGTGTACGAATCTACTTAAAACAAGGTTTCTCATTATAATTGCAGAAGTATAATCTTTCTAAACATTCTCAATAGTTTCTAGCTCTGATCACAAATCATGCCAGCGTTTTGTTTCCCTGGCTGCTTTGTAAAAGTCAGATTTAATAACCTTGGGACTTACTCTTTTTTGGTCTAACTTTCTTCTAGCCTGAAGGACCAAATAACTCATTTTCTTCTATATAGCTCTGCTAAACCTTTCATTTAGCCATTAAGGGAAGACTCTAGCTGGAAAAGTCATCCTTGAAGTTTTGGAAGACAGATAGGAAACCTGGGCCTGGATTATTTCATGTGAATATTTGCATTGCTTTTATCTTACCAATGAAAATTTGTTCTATAGCTCTGTGACTTTTACATGTGACCAAACTTCCTAAGATTTCAGAGATCAGAAACATTCATCAATTAAATATTAATGAATATGGTGCTTAAAACAGGGTATTTCTGTAACATGACATATTGACATTTTTAATTACTTAGACAGGGCTTTGTAGTATTTTCTTCTGTAATTAATTCAAGTCCCTGAAAGATAGAAGCATGCAGAACATTTTTTCCTTCTAAGATTGTCATTCTGTAATGAATCACAACTCCATATGTTATATAAACTAACAAACTGTAAGCATATTTAGAATCTGTTGAAATAACATTGCCCTTTCTGTACCCTGACTGTCTACCTTCTAAATGGAAGCATTTTTTCACCAATTGATACCTTTGGTGTCTCTTATTCCATACCCTAAGTTGTAGCAGAGTCATATTTCTGCACTTCCAGAATTAACTATTTCCCCTCATGGGTTAGAGTATATTGCATGTGAAAAGAACAAGGTGTGAATGTAAAAGATGAAGGTTCTCATCCAATTTCAGCTACTTGTTACACAAGTCTCCACAAGCAATAGGCATAAAATGAGATACTGTATCTCTTTTTTTCACTTAAATTCTTTTATTGGTACATTTTAGGTATACAACACATTTACATTTCTCATTGGGAATTGTACCTTTACATGATGCATTTTGGTTCTTATTTTTAACCCATTCCTAGCCCTCCCTTCATCCCCTCCACCCTTCTCTATTTACAAAGACTTTATTTCCATTTTTTCCATTTCTCATCATTTTTCCTTTCCCCTGCCCCTCCCACTACCCCTACCCCTTTGGAACTTTTCTTCCTATTTTGCATTATTGATTATTCATTCTAATCATTGGTACATTTTAGGTATACAATATAATGACATTCATCATTGGAAATTTGCACCTTTACATAGTCTCTCTTGGTTCTTATTGTTCACCCTTGCCCAGCCCTCCCTTCAAACCCTCCATCCCTCCCTATTTACAAATATTTTGTTTCCATTTTTCCATTTTCTCATATTAATTCCATTCCCTTCTTTCCTTTCCCCTAGCCCTCCCACTTCCCCTTCCCCTTTGCCCCTTTTCTTGCTATTTCACATTATCTATTATACCTTTTAGTCCTTATTTACGCTTTCAGTTTCTCACACCAAAGAAGCTATTTGGTATTTATACATGTGTGTCCTATTTATTTCACTTAAGAGGATCGCCTCAATGTGCATCCATTTAGCTATAAACATCTCTAATTTCTCATTTTTTATGGCTGAGTAGTACTCTATTTTATAAAAAACACATTTACTTGATCCAGTCTCCAGTTGATGGGCATTTGGGCTGTTAGGTAGAACTCTTAAAGACATTGGTGTAGGAAAAGATTTTATGAACAAATCCTCAGTTGCCCGTGAACTAGCACAAACAACCAACAAGTGAGATCTCTTTTTATTAAAAAGCTTCTGCACAGCAAGAGAAACCACCAGCAGTGTGAAGAGACAACCCACAATGTGGGAAAAAATCTTCAACTGCTTTTCCTCAGACAAAGGTCTACTATCTCAAATCTATAAAGAACTTAAAAAAATCAGACCTCCTAAATTTAAAGACCCAATCTGAAAATGGGCATCTGAAATGAACAGATATTTCTCAGACAAAGAAGTAGAAATAGCAAATAAATATATGAAAAAATGTTCAACATCACTGGTCATTCGAGAGATGCAAATGAAAACAACGCTGAGATTCCACCTCACTCCAGAAAGAATGGCTGCTATCATGAAATCAACCAATAACAAATGCTGGTGGGGC
The DNA here is from genome assembly GCF_053883595.1 of Heterocephalus glaber. Lineage (NCBI taxonomy): Eukaryota > Metazoa > Chordata > Mammalia > Rodentia > Bathyergidae > Heterocephalus > Heterocephalus glaber. The sequence goes on along the minus strand of NW_028258333.1, from coordinate 2,955,519 downwards.
TGTGGGGAAAGAGGAACACTACTCCACTGTTGGTGGGAGTGTAGACTGGTGCAAGCACTGTGGAAATCAGTATGGAGAAACCTCAAAGAACTAGGACTGGAAGTCCCATTTGACTAGGTATCGTCCCCAAAGAATTAAAAGAATCATACCACAGCGATATATGTGCACCCATGTTTATAGCAGCACAGTTTGTAATAGCTAAAACTTGGAGATACTGTATTTTAAAATAGGCCATGAGTCTCTGTCTGTCTCTCTCTCTCAATCTCTCTCTCTCTCTCTCTCTCTCTCTTTTATTAGCAAAGAAGAGGATGCAGTCATTTGCTTGTGAAAAGAATAAACTAAAACTGGAGCCAAGATTTGCACAAAGCTCCACATGCCTGAGAGCAGCCTTTGAATGAGGATTTATTGTCCTAACGACTCTCACAGAGGGCACTGAATAAGTTTTAGAAGTTTAAAATCATAACATATGCCATTACTATATTTTGCTGTCATGTCCTCAGATTTTGTAGTTCATCTTTAAAGAATTATCTTCACTAAAACCTCTTAAATAGAAATAATAATGAATAATATTGAAATTATATTTTAAGTTGTTTAATGGAAATATAGATTACTGTCTCTCTTTATTATTCAATTTGCTATCATAAAATTTGCCTTACTTGGTTTGCCACTGGGAAAATATACTATATAACTTAAAAAAAGAAATTGAATATATATATATCTAATTATGATATCAATACATATATATTTATGTATGTATTAAAAATGTATACTTGAGATCATTCAGGACAATTTTATGAATACATAAAACCTAAAGGACTGTCTTGCCCCACGTACCTGTTACAGTGAGATAAAGAACTTCACACTTCAAGTTTAGGGCCTAAGAAAGCCAAGATTTAAAGTCAGAAAAGCTGTGGCTTGACCCTTTTGGTTCTACTATATCAAACCTCTTTTCTTTTTTTTTGTCCTTAAATTCTTTTATTGGTACATTTTAGGTATACAATACGTTTACATTTTTCATTGGGTGCTTGTACCTGTACATGATGTATCTATCTTGGCTCTTATTTTTTTCCCATTACTTGTGCGCCCTTCACCCTCTCCACTTTTCCCTATTTACATAGATTTCTTTTCCATTTTTTTTCTTTTCTCATAAGTTTTCCTTTCCCTTCTTTCCTTTCCCTTTCCCCTCCCACCATCCCTACACCTTTGGACTTTTTCCTATTTCAAATTATCAATTATTCAATTTAATCATTTTAATCCTTATTTACACTTTTAGTTTCTCACACTAGAGAAACTATTCGGTATTTACACGTGTATCCTAATTATTTCACTTAAGAGGATGGCCTCAAGATGTATCCATTTAGCTATACATGTCTCTAGTTTCTTGTTCTTCATGGCTGAGTAGTACTCCATTTTATAAAAAAAAACACCACATCTTCTTTATCCAGTTTCCAGTTGATGGGGACTTGGGCTGTTTCCAAGCTTTACCTATTGCAAACTGTGCTGCTATAAACATGGGCGCACATATATCGCTGTGGTATGATTCTTTTAATTCTATGGGGAAGATACCCAGCAGGGGAATAGCTGGGTGAAATGGGACCTCTAGTCCTAGTTCTTTGAGGTATTTCCATACTGATTTCCACAGCGGTTGTACCAGTCTGCACTCCCACCAACAATGAAAAAGGGTTCCTTTCTCCCCACACCCCTGCCAGCATTTGCTACTGGTTGACTTCTTGATAGCAGCTATTCTTTCTGAGGGGAGGTGGAATCTCTGGGTTGTTTTCATCTGCATCTCTTGAATGACCAGTGATGGTGAAAATTTTTTCATATATTTACTTGCTGGTTTTACTTCTTTGTCTGAGAAATATCTGTTCATTTCAGATGGCCATTTTTGAATTGGGTCTTTGAATTTGGGGCGTCCGATTTTTTTTCAGTTCTTTATGTATTCTAGATAGTAGACCTTTGTCTAAGGTACAGTTGCTGAAAATTCTTTCCCACATTGCAGGTTGTCTCTTAGCTCTGTTGGTCGTTTCTCTTGCAGTGCAGAAGCTTTTTAATAAGATGAGATCCCAGTTGTTGATTCTTTGTGCTAGTTTCTGAGCTACTGAGGTTTTGTTCATAAAGTCATTTATTGGCATTTCCTATGCCAATGTCTCCAAGAGTTCTACCTAACTTTTCTTCCAGTAAGTTTAATGTTTCTGTCTTAATATTTAGATCTTTAATCCACTTTGATTTTAGTTTAGTGCACAGTGATAGGTATGGATACAGTTTTAATCATTGGCAGGTTGCAATCCAGTTTTTCCAACACCATTTATTAAATAGGCTATCTTTCCTCCAATGAGGGTGGTTGGCTCTTTGTCAAAAATGAGGTGGCTGAGTATGCCTGGAGTTTTTTCTGCATCTTCTAATCTATTCCACAGATCCTCTGGTCTGTTTCTTTGCCAGTACCATTCTGCTTTTATCACAGTAACTTTGTAATATAGTTTCAAGTTGGGGGTTGTGATACCCTCCAACTATGTCTCTGTTGCTTTTGCTATTCTAGGACTATTCTGGTTCCAAATGAATTTTTGGATTGTTTTCTCTATTTCTGTGAAGTACATTGTTGGAATTTCAATTGGCATTGCAATGAATCAATATAGTAGTTTTGGAAGTATGGTCATTTTCACTATATCGATTCTTCCTACCCAGAAACAAGGGATGTCTTTCCATTTTCTTATAGCCTCTTCAATCTCTTTTCTCACAGTGCTATAGTTTTCAGTGTAGAGGTCTTTTGCTTCTTTTGTTAGATTGATTCCTAGACATTTCTTTTTTTTAATCCTATTTTAAAAGGAATTGTTTCCCTAATTTCTCTCTCAGTGAGTCTGCTATTTGTGTATAAGAAGGCTATTGTTTTGTGATGTTGAAATTATATCCAGCTACTCTACTGAATCTGTCAATTAAGTCTAGAAGTCTTTTCGCTGAGTTTTTTGGATCTGCTGTGTAAAGTATCATATCATCAGCAAATAATGACAGTTTAAATTCTTCCTTTCCTATCTTTATTCTTTTTATTTCTTTCTCTTTTCTAATTATGGTGGCTAATATTTCCAGAACTATATTGAACAGGAGTGGAGACAGGGAACATCCTTGTCTTGTTCCTGATTTTAGGGTGAATGTTTTGAGTTTTTGACCTTTTGACCATTTAGTATGCTGTTGGCTGTTGGTTTTTCATAGATAGCCTTAATCAGGTTGAAATAAAGACCTTCTATTTCAAATTTTTGTAGAGTTTTTGCTATAAATGATGCTGGATGTTGTTAAATGTCTCTTCTGAGTCTATTGAGATGATCATATGGTTTTTATCCTTGACTCTGTTAATATAGTGTATTATATTTGTTGATTGACATATGTTGAACCATCCTTGTATCCCTGGGATAAATCCAACTTGGTCAGGGTGTATGATTTTCTTGATGATACTCTGTATTCTGTTTGCCAGCATCTTGTTGAGGATTTTTGCATCTATGTTCATTAAGGAGATTTGCCTATAGTTCTCATTTTTGGTTGGAACTTTCCCTGGTTGTGGAATCAAAGTAGCACTTGCTTCCAGGAATGAATTTGGAAGCCTTGGTTCTCTTTCAATTTCTTTGATGAGTTCAAAGTGTAATAACGATAGTTATTCTTTAAATGTCTTGTAGAATTCAGCAGTGAAGCCATCAGGACCTGGGTTTTCTTTGTTGATAAATTTTTTATTACATTTTTCAATTTCACTCATTGTAATTGGGGTGTTTGGAATTTCTATATCTTCTTCATTTAACTTTGGCAATTTGTATATATTTAGGAATCTGTCCATTTCTTCTGTGTTTTCCATTTTATTAGAGTACAGGTTTTCAAAAAATCCAGAAATCCTCTGGATTTCTGTTGGGTCTGTTGTGACTTCACCTTTTTCACTCTTAATTGCATGGATTTGTGCCTCTTCTTTCCTTTTTTTGATAAGGTTGGCTAAAGGTTCATCGATTTTATTTATTCTTTCAAAAAACCAACTCTTTGATTCATTGATTTTTTTTGTATCATTCTCTTAGTCTCCATTCCATTGATTTCTGCTCTGATCTTTATAATTCCCTCTCTTGTGCGTGGTTTGAGTTTGTTATTCTCTTCTTCTTCTAGGAGCTTGAGGTTCTGCATTAGGTTATTTATCTGAGTTCTCTCTGTTTTTCTAATATGGGCATTCACTGCAATGAATTTCCCGTGTAGAACTGCTTTCATTGTGTCCCATAGATGCCTGTATGTTGTACTGGCATTATCATTTACTTGTAGAACCTGTCTAATTTCTTCTTTAATTTCCTCTGTGACCCATTGGTTGTTCAGGAGCGTGTTATTCAATTTCCATGTGTTTGTGGGAGTTCCTCATTTTCTTATTTTATTAATCTTTAATTATATTGCACTGTGGTCTGATAATATATAGCGGGTAACTTCAATTCTTTTACATTTACTTAGACATGTCCTATGAGCTAGCGTGTGGTCTATTTTGGAGAATGACCTATGTGCATCTGAAAGAATGTGTATTCTGATCTTATGGGGTAGAGTACTCTGTAAACATCTATTAAGTCCATTTGTTCAATAGCTTGGTTCAATTCTAGAATTTTGTTTTTAATTTTTTTGTTTAGATGATCTGTCTATTTGTGATATTGGGGTATTGAGGTCCCCCTCTACAATTGTATTACTGGTTATTTGGTTTTACATGTCCATTAATATTTGTTTTGTATACTTGGGGGCATTCGTGTTTGGTGCATATGTATTTAGGATTGTCATCTCTTCCTCTTGGATTGTTCCCTTCACAAGGATGTAGTGATCATCTTTGTCTCTCTTAATTAGTTTTGGTTTGAAATCTACTTTGTCTGCAAATAATATTGCTACCCTTGCTTTTTTCTGGGTTGCCTTTGCATGGAGGACCGTTTTCCATCCTTTTACTTTCAATCTATGAATTTTTTTTGAGTTATGTGTGTTTCTGGTATACAGTATTTTGCTGGATTTTTCTTCTTAATTCATTCTAGCAGTCTATTTCTTTTGATTGGTGAATTGAGGCCATTAACATTGATAGTTATAATTGATAGATATCAACTCATCCTTGTCATGATGTTTTACTGTTGTTGACTCTTTTATTTCTTATTTTTTCCCTTTCTCTTTAGTTTCTTACTTTTCCTGGTGCCCTCTGTTGGGGCTCATGGAGTTGTGACCTTCATTGTCTTTTTCTAGGATATTGCTTAAAATTGTTTGGAGTGCTGATTTGGTGTTCATGAAATTTTTCAGGTGTTCTTTGTCATGGAAGTATCTAATTTCCCCATTGATTTTGAAAGATAATTTTGCAGGATACAATAGTCTAGGTTGGAAGCTATTTTCTTTTAGGGCTTGAAATACTTCACTCCAGGCTCTCTTTGATTTGAGGCTTTCTGTTGAGAAGTGTGCCATGATTCTGATGGACTTTACTTTGTAGGTGATTTGCTTCTTTTCTCTAACTTCTTGTAGGCTTTTGTTCTTCTGTTGGGTTTCTGGGATCTTGACTATTATATGTCTAGGTGTAGATTTTTTTTGATCATGGCTAGTTGGAGTTCTATATGCCTCACTTATCTGTATGTCCAATTCTCTACTTCTGTCTGGGAAATTTTCTACTATTACTTCTGTGAACAGTTTTTTATTTTGATTGTACTTTCTCCTGCTTTTTCATGGACTCCTATCAATCTTATGTTATTCTTCTTTGCCTCATCTAGCACCTGCTGGATTGATTTCTCATTGTCCCTTACTATTTTTATGAAATCTCTGTTTTCATGGTCACTAACCACAATTCTGTCTTCCACCTCTGATATTCTATCTTCACATTCCCTTATTCTGCTGTGCATACTTTCAATAGAGTTTTTAATCTCCTGGCTATCTGTTTGAATCTGTTTTATGGATTCCATTTCATTCTTATGTTGTGCAATCATGGTTTCCATTTCTTTCATATGCTGGGCATTCATGGGTTTCAGCATGCTTCTGGGCCCATCTATTATTTTATCTGTTTTGCTCTAGAGCCTCTAATCATGTCTTTCACTCTGCTCACCATCTCTGTAGTTATCTGGGAGATTAGTTCTCCTTTGAATTTTTCTAGAGTCTCATTCATCTGTTTTGTTACTTCCTGTGCTATCAGTTCAGGGTGTCCAGGTGGTTGATTGCCAGACTTTTCCACCTAGTTTCCCCCAGAATTTGCCTTTTATGAGATGGAAGTCTGAGTTTGTGCCTTGCTTAAATGTCTTCCCCTTTTTGTTTTTGGTATTGTCTTTGGTTTAATTCCTGGGTTGATACTTTGAAATTGCTTATTGTAAGTATCTTTGTTGCTTGTATTTAGAACCCTTATGGAATGATTGCTTCACAGAGGTGATTTCCATATATAGCTGGTCTTTAGGTTTTGAGTCTCTAATGGCTCCATGGCTATGTCATTTTCATTATATCAGGAAGGACAGCTGATTAGATCAATCATAATACCTTAGCCCAAGTGACATAATCAGGAACACCATAGCATCAAGTACATCCTAGAAAATGACAATTTGTGGTAGTCACCTTTAACTGTGTGAATTAAATCACAATAGAGGACCAACCCAACTTATGTTTATAGTGAATAATCTCTTCAATATAGCAACTTTACTCTTCAGGATTCGGAGTTCAAAGGAGGGGTGGAGGGAGGGATAGATAAGTAGAAGTATAGGGGAACATTATTAGTGGGGCCAGAGGACACAAGTGAGAGAAGGAAAAAGAGAAGGAAATAAAAATAAAGAAGAAATATGAATTAGGGGCAGAGCAGGAACACAAAGGCAAATGAAGAACTGCAAGGGAGTGAGTGAGAGAGAGAGCAAGAGAAAGAAAAGTAAAAGAAAGAAGAAAGAGAAAAATAAAAATTTGAAAAGAGTAGAAAAACAAAAAAACCAAAAATTTAAAATAAGAACAAAAAGTAATAATAATTTTGAAAATAACAAATAAAAGATAAAAATGAGGGACCTCCTTCAGTGTATGTCTCTGTTGTCACAATAGACAATGTGGGCAGCAGTGTGCAGTTATAAGTCAATGAGTCTCAGTAAGCCAATCACAGACCTGTGAGATTCAGGTAGATTTCTGGCTGCAAATCCCAAGTTGAGCTTGCAGGGTTGAACTCTGCAAGGTTCTGTTGCAGCTTCCAGCTGCCTTTCCCCTGAACATAATCCAGGTTCTGATGGGAGCGATGATCCCTCCAACTTACCATGTTCGGTGGTCTGCTGTGCAGAGATTCTCTTCAGTTTTCCAGTGGCCTTCAGTTTTCATCAGGGAGCCTGAGAGAGGCCCTTTCTCTGTTGTTCACTTGTGCAGCTCAGGACAATGGCCTTTTATGCTCCCCTGTGCCTCTGTAGTGTGGATCCAAGTAGCAGCTAGGTCTCCTGGTTGCAAGTGGGCAGATTGAGGCAGACTGAGTAAGGTGCAGTCAGCCCACATCTGCTCTGCCCACGTGGCTGAGCTGGTGGATTGTGGGTGAGCCCAGGGTGTCCTTTCAAACCTATTTTCAATAATGAGGTAATGAACATATGGCCTTTAAATAATCAGGGTGCTGGATGCCATTTCATCCCTGTCATGATAACTTTACAGCTAAAGTCTGACTACTAAAAACCTTATTGCTCCTTGTACTATTATTAGTATTATCATCACTCACTGTATTCAATTCAGATGTATTTATTAGTTAAAGTTTGCATTTTCTATTCAATGAGTATGTGGTAATTGTTCCAGAATATTTTTCACAGGAACAGTTTGACTTCTACAGAAACCACTTCTTTGTTTTTCTTCACATTTTACTATAGAGTTTTGTTTTATCTATTTGGAATGTTTTCAATAGTATTACTTTTTACACAACATTTAACTTTTATGATTCATTCAAGTTGATACTTAGAGCTGTGATCCATTCATTATGGTATTTCACTTATTGTTTAAATTTACCTCAAATTATCCCTCTTATTTTTATTGACATCTTGGCTCTTTTTTTTTTTTTGATGCTATAATTAAAATGTTGCTCTGAACTTGTTAGCAAAAGTCTTGTTTCACATGGTCAAACTTTGCCACCACAGGGTTTGATTGCTGAGACGTCATATGCATTTTCAAAATGGTAGTTCATGACATTATTTTTTCATGTAGTAATAACAGTTTCAGTACTCCCCAGCAGTAATCTACATTTCCTTATGTATGTACATTTGTCTAACTGTGAATAATATCAACTGAATAAATTGTAGTCTAAAATACAAAGAAGATGAAATAATGAGTGAAAATAATGAGTAAAATTTTGAGTGAAAATGATGAATGTGCATTATTTTTGAAATAATGAGTATGCATTATTATGGATTTCCACATAGTGACATTACTCATTTTAGTGACCAGATCAAGAGATAGGATACTGGCGTACACTGAGATACCTATTCTTTACCATTTATCTATATAGCTACTCATTACCATATTGTAACAATTACTGTAGCTTTAACCACGAAGTAATTACATATTATTTTTCATGTTTTAGTGGTTGCATTATAATAAGAAAACATGAATTTTATGGTTTTAGTTTCATTCTAGATTACATTGTGGTGCTTTTTATTTTATCCCACTTATATTTTATTTAATATTTTGAAATTTTTTTATTGCATTGTGAAACTGTGGACAATAGAATATAAAATTTAAAAAATCCTTTCAGCTTTATCTTAGAGAGCAATGAAGTCACTAACAAGCTTGAATTGATGGAATTTTAGTTTGGGGATTTGTCATTGGAAGTTTGTTCCCATTTTGATCCTGTGTCTTAGATAAACTCCTTTTATTTACAAGACAGACTTTGCTCCTGATAGTACTGCAGCCCCTCTATGGCTTCAATTCAAAGCAGCATATATTTGTGAAACCCTTCTTTCTTGGCAGGATTAAACTCCAAAATGTTTTCTTAGTCTCAGGAAGCTAGTAAAATTATTATATCTTTGTGCTGAAGAGCTTTTGTTTATCCATGAGTTCCATGTAGAAGTGGAGTTCAAAAATCAACCAAGTTTTCCCAGGAGTGGAATGCATATTTTTGTAAACAAGACAATATAGTCCATTTCTTTTTAATATTACTTTCATCAACTTTTAATTTTTCTGTGAGCTCAAACAGTCAGTTAATGCAATCTTTGAACCTTAAGACCAGTAAGTTGGCCTCTTCCTTGCACCATAAAATAAGTGAGTTTCTGATTTAGTAATGACCTTCCCACATAATTTTGTGGCTATTCTCAGTTCCCTGATTAGAGTTTTCTGTTTTTCTATAATCTCCATTATCTCTCCCATGGCTTAACTTTTATACTCCCTTTAAAAAAAGTATGAATCAGCTAATGAATTCATTAGCTGGTTTGTACTTTTCTATTCTTTAGTGAAGTTCAGATTCTTTACCTGGACTTAGAATAAGGTTTAATAGGGATGAAATCATGAACATACTATTTATTCTAACTTTTAAAAGTGCCTTTTCCAAGTTCATCTAAATACAAGTAGGTATCTATAATGACTATGCTGCTTTAGTGTGAGTGAGACCTAATTACTTAAAGGCTCTCATTCCATGGGATTTTCTTCAAATTTTCAAAAGTCGATGTCTCTTTCAAATTTTTATTTCAAATTATGTACAGAATTGGATCTATTTGTAAAAGGTGAATAGAAAAAGTTACTTCCATTGTATCCATATAATATGGTTTAGTTCCATAATATATTGAACCGGGCTTTAAAATGTTTAATATTTTATTTTATCATTAATCAATTTTCATCATTTTCAATTAAACCTGTGTGGAAAATTGCTATATTGAAAGCATGTATTTTTGCTGAAACAATAGCTATAAATACTATATTTTGATTATGCAATAATACCAACATTAAATATGATTAAATCAAAACTAGAATTTTGTCATAAATGTAAGTTTATAAGTAGAACTCATGGTATTGAAAGCAAAATAAAATTGTGATGATAAAATATACAATCGTTATGGATGCAAATGTGTACCATGGTGAATTCATTGTTCAGAAATCAACTGGATATTTGATTATCCATGAAAGAAAAGCATCTTTTTCTCAATTCAATATTGAATAGGCAAATGTAATAATTCTAGTGATGTCTCATTCCTGACTAAAGGCTCTATGTGAAGTCTAGCATTTGGGAAATCTAATCTCTAGTGAAGGATTGCTTTTATGATCTTAGACTTGCCAATCTTTTCTATCTTTATCTTCTCACTGAACTATTCATGATTCAAATGACACTTGCCTCTGTCAATGTAGCACCAGAAGATTAATTGCTCAACGTCTCCCTAGAGTGAAAGGGAGAAAAAAAGTTAGCAGAAAATAGCTGCCAAAATGGTTGTACTGTCACTTTTTAAAAATCTTATGAGCCCCTCTACATATATTCATTTGTTAAAATTTTGCTCATCTTCCAAAGTTGGCTTAAATTTTACCCTCTTTGTGAATTTTTTTCTCATCTTCCTTCAGAATAAATCAATGTTATTTCCTCAGTGCGCCCTAACACTTTGTTTTCATTTTGGCTACATAACTGTCTGCAGGTCTTCCCTACCCTAGTTGTGTATGTGTCTGTGTACCAACACTTTCTTTCCACTCAAAATATGCTTTCAAATTTTCTTATTAAAGAAATAAGAAGTCTTAAAAAGTTCTTGGTAAAATTCAGGACAATTTTAATTTTATTTGTTTATAAATTCCATAAACCAAATAAATGAAAGTATCTGTAGGTTTAACATTATCAGAAAGAATCCTGCACCAAATCATACATGAAGTTCAATTCAGTAGAAAAAGTTAGGCTGAGGAAAAACATCCGGCAGAAACAAACACAAATGAAAACAAAGATGAAAAAGAGCAACCTTCATTTACAAGTGGCAAATATTGCCTCGTAAGCATTACCTTGGAAGTCTACCAAATCCAATCTTTATTTTATTTATCATAGAAGAAGTTTTTTTTTGTCAAGCAACAAAAATAAGTGGGGAAATTTGAATTTTTAAGGTATTAAAATCAACATTTTATGCTTCTTTTTTTATAAAAGTACTTTTTTATAAAAGTACTTCATAAGAGAAAATTATATTTATTTATTTTCTGAGATACTGAGGATTGAACCCAGGAGGTTTTGTACTGAAGAAATCCCCAGCCATGTTTTAAATTTATTTATGTATTTATTTATTTTCTATTTTGAGACAGGGTCTTGCTAAACTACCCAGGTAAAACTTGAAATTGTTTTTCACTTGCCTCAGTCTCCTTACAATTGGTGCCACCACACCCAGCTGAGAGAGATACTTTGTATCCATCCTAACAATAACTCTGTTGCTCCACAAGTTTCTACTTTATTTTTAAATTTTTATGTACCAATGTACCAATAAATTTTATTGGTACATTTTTGCTATACATAATGATCACATGCATCATACGGAATTTATATCTGTACATAATGTATCTTGATTCTTCTTTTTTCCCCCACTTTAGAAGATTGATTCTTTTATTGCAAGTAAGTCCTTTCGAAGTCAACAAAACCTGTTACTAGGTTTTAGGAAGCTTTCATGTGAGCAAACTTTGGATGGCGATTGGAAGTATTAACTATATTAAAGAATGGGTTTTTCCCATTACTCTTTTAGAATAAAATGTATATAAAATGTCCAGAACTTGCCATCATCTCTTTTAATGACTACTTTTCATTATTAATATCCTCTTTTTGCAAGAAAAATTAAACTAAAAATTTTACATGCAAAAGAATAAAGTGAACTCCAAGCCAACAGAAAATAGTACATTAAATATCATGGTGCTATGATAGGAAGTAAGAATGTTAAGGATGAATTAGAAAAAGGGCACAATATTAATATTTAAATATTTTACATGTAATTATTGGGACAAAATCCTCTCCTTTATGCATTAAACTAGTATGTAATTCATTTGGATTGATAATCCAAGTTGATAAGATCGACTACATGTGTGTATATGAAAAAAAGCAAAATAGAAAAACTGGTACAAAGATTCCCATATACCTCTTGCTCCACACATGTATAATCTCCCTCATTAGCAATACCCAACCCTGAAGTGGTATGTTTGTTACCACTGATTAATCTCTATTGACATAATCTTCCAGAGTTTGTAGATTACTCTATGTTTCTCTCTGGCTGTTACACATTCTTTAAGTTTGGATAAATATGTAATGACATATATCAATCATTATAATGTCATACAGAGACCTTGTAATGCCCTAAATATATTATATGTTGTACCTATTGGTCCATCCTCTGAGTGACAATCTCATACAACTACTAATATTTTTTTCTTTTTTGCTGTCTGTATAATTTGGTCTTCTCCTAAATATCACATATTTGGAATTACACAGTATACAGCATCTTTTTTTTTTTTTTTTGTACCAGGGATTGGACTTGGGACCTTGCGTTTGCAAGGCAGGAGGTGGAACCACTGAGCTAAATCCCTGGCCCAGTATACAGGATCATATGTTTGACTTCTTTCACCTAATAATAGGTGAGCCCATGGCTCAGCATCATTTTTTGAAAAGTCACTATTTGCTGCATTTTACTGACTTTATTTTTTGTCAAAAATCACTTGACTTCTCTATGAATCCATTTGGGGGCTCTATATTCTGTTCCATTGATCTGTTTATTCTTTCATCAATGACAAACTCCTGGTTACTGTAGCTTTATAGAGAGTTAGATTTTGGTAGAGTCAGTATTTCAACTTTGTTTTTCTACTTCAATGCTGTATTGATTGTTGCGTCAGTTTATTGTGATTGTCACTTTGCCTGGAGGAAGCTTCACAACATAGATTTCCGCTGATGATTCTCTAGGGAGCTTCCAGATTTTCAGCCTAGGACTAGCATTGAATCCTTGATCGCTCTTGTTCTGAGGTTACCAGCTTCCTAAATTCTCACCCACATGTGCACAGCCATTTGAATTATACTGCTTCTGATCCTGGAAGCCTACTTACTGAATCTATTGATTTATTCTCTTGGTTTTATTCCTCTAGAGAACCTTAACCAATACAACTCCTATGGGTCATTTACATTGCATATAAATTATAGAATCAATTTGTTCATATGTCACAAAACAGACTGTAGGATTTGGATTGATGCTGCTTTAAAACTATAGTTCTAGTTGGGAAGAGCTGACATCTTGACAATATTGCATCTTATTATCCATGAACATGGGATATCAATTTTTTATTTCAATATCCAGAATTTTATAATTTTTTCGTATAGGTAGTGTACCCATTTTGTAAGATATATATCTAAATTTAATTTTTGAGTACTGATGCAACTTATATATTTTTTTTACTTCAAATTCCAATTGCTTATTGTTCATATATAGAAAAGCAATTGATTTAAAAAAACAAAGTTTCTGTCTTACAATTTTGTTACAATTACTTATTATTTCTAGAATTCTTTTCTTCATTATTTTAGATTTTCTACATAAATGATTTCTCCATAAATGATTACATGTGTTGTTACATGTGAACAAATCCAGTTATTTTCTTCCTACCCAATCTGTATATACTTTATTTCTTCTTCTTTTTATTAGATAGCATTTCCAGTATGATATTGAAAGGAATGGTGATGAGTGTTATTCTTTAATTTTTCCTGATCTTAATAGGAAAGTTTTAAATGTCTCCCCATGAAGTATGATGTTAGTTGGAGGAGCTTGGGGGTATGTTTCCTTACTAACTTGAAAAAAATTTCTTTTCCTAGTTTGATTGAGAGTTTTTATTATGAATCGCTGTTATATTTTGTCAAATGCATTCTCTACATGTATTGATATGACTGTGAGATTTAAACATTTTTTTTCTTTTTCATTTTTTTCCCCAGTACCGGGGATTGAACTCAGGACCTTATGTTTGCGAGGCAGATGCAGCGCCACTGAGCTAAATGCCTGCTGAGATTTAAACGTTTTAGTTTGTTGATGTTTAGTTTGTTGATTAAATTAATTCATTTTCAAATATTAATCCAACTTTTAATTTCTGTTACAAATCTCACTTGGTTGTGATATATAATTCAATTTGCTAATATTCAACAGGGGAATTTTGTGTTTATTTTTGTAAGCTACATTGGTCTACAGTGTACTTGTCTTGTAATATCTTTCACTGATTTCAGTATTAAGGTAATGTGTCTCATGGACTGATTTAGGAAGTTCCCACTATTTCTGTTCTTCAGCTTACCATGGGTTGAATTTCCTATCCATTTTTGTTTCCTACATTACAAATTTAGGTTACTGATTTTAGGTCTTTCTTATTTTCTATTATATGCATTCCATGTTGTAAATTTCCTTCTAAACACTGGCTTTCCCACATCACATAATTTTATCAATTGTATTTTTCATTTCCATTTAGTTTAAAATATTTTATATTGTCTCTTGGGATTTCTTCTTTGATATATATGTTATTTAGCCTCCACACATTTGAGAATTTTCCAGTTATCTTTTTATTATTAATTTCTACTTTATCTACATTGTAGTCTCACAGTAGATACTGTGTAACTCCCTTTCGCATAAACTTCTTGGTGTACTTATTTTCCAGAATGTAGTGAATATTGTATGTCTAGTTCAATGAATGTTTCACATGAACTTGAGAACAGCATGTATTTTACTCTTGGTGTATAAGTCATCTGTAGATACACAATCTGCTTGAATTATGATGTTGTTGAGTTCAACTATCTACTGATTTTCTGGTTACTGGATCTATTTTTGATAGAGGGTTGTTGCTGACTTCAGCTTTGATAATAGATTTATCTGTTGTTGTAGTTCTATCAGTTTTTGCTTCATGTGGTTTTGGACTCTCTTTTTTAGGTACATCAATGTTAAGGGTTGTTGTGTAGTTTTGGAAAACTAACTCTTGCCATTATTGTTTTCTTTATTCTTTATAAATTTCCCTACTTTGAAATTTGCTCTTAATGAAATTAATATAGTTACTCGAATTTTCTGTTGATTATCTTTCTCATTCAATTTCCTTTAAAATGTATAAATTTTTTATATTTACATGTTTTCTTGTAGATAACATACAGTTGAGCCTGGTTGTTTGAACCTATTCTGATAAAATTTTTCCATTAGTTATTGCAGCTGAGCTACTGATGTGCACAGTGATTACTTAAATAGTTGTATTAATATCTACAATAATTGCTACTGTTTTCCATTTTTTACCTTGTTTTATGTTCATACATTTAATTTCCACTCTTTTTTGTGGTTTTGATTGATCATTTTATGGTTTTATTTCTCTTTTTTCTTAACACACCAGTTTCTTTTTAAAAAAAACTATTTGAGTAGTTTCCCTAGTTATTGGTAAATATTTACCCCTATTGAAAATCTACTTTCAAATAACATTTTCCCATTTCATTGTAGTGTGAGTTACAAGTTCTTCTCTCAAGTGCTTTGTATTATCACTGTCATTCATTTCACTGGAATGTAAATATACATAAGCCAATTCATTACATATGTTATATATAAACACATAACTGAGTGCATTATAATTATTACTCTAAACAAAGTGCTAGTTATTAATTAAGGATAAGAAAAATGGAGGTATTTCTTTTACTTTCACTTATTCCTTCTTTGTTATTCATTTTTTCATGCATAACTGAGTTACTAATTTATATAATATTCCCCCTCTCCTAATAACTTTTGTCAATCCATGCAAAGTAAGACTATTAACATATTTTTATTAAGAGGAACTAAGCTAAAAATTATAATTACATAAAAATTATACAAACTATGGTGTAAACACTAGTCAGAAATTATAAATATACAATAGATAGTATAAAATTCACCATAAAACCTGCAATGATGTCAAACATTGACTTCTGCTATTCTTTTTTTTAAAAAAATTCTTAAGTTCTTTTATTGGTACATTTTAGGTATACAATACTTTTACATTTATCATTGGGTGCTTGTACCTGTACATGATGTATCTTGATTCTTATGTTTTACCCATTCACTGTGTTTCCTTCACCCCTCCACACTTCCCTATTTACATAGATTCAATTCCATTTTTTTCTTTTCTCATAATTTTTCCTTTCCCTTCTTTACTTTCCCCTTCTGCTCCCAACACCCCTAACCTGTTGGACCTTTTCTTCCTATTTCAAATTATCAATTATTCATTTTAATCATTTTAACCCTTATTTACACTTTCAGTTTGTCACACTAGAGAAACTATTCAGTATTTACACATCTTTGTTCTATTTATTTCACTTAAGGGGATGGCCTTAAAATGCATCCATTTAGCTACAAATGACTCTATTTTCTCATTCTTTATGGCTGAGTAGTACTCCATTTTAGATTAAAAACACCACATCTTCTTTATCCAGGTTCTAGTTGTTGGGCATTTGTGCTGTTTCCCAGCTTTAGCTATTAAAAACTGTGCTGCTACAAACATAGGTGCACATAGATCACTGTGGTACAATTCTTTTAATTCTTTGGGGAAGATACCCAGCAGAGGAATAGCTGGGTCAAATGGGACCTCTAGTCCTAGTTGTTTGAGGTATCTCCATACTGATTTCCACAGTGGTTGCACCAGTCTGCACTCCCACCGGCAATGGAGAAGGCTTCCTTTCTCCCCACACCCCTGCCAGCATTTGTTATTTGTTGATTTCTTGATAGCAGCCATTCTTTCTGGGGTGAGGTGGAATCTCAGTGTTGTTTTCATCTGCATCTCTTGAATGATCAGTGATGTGGAACAATTTTTCATGTATTTATTTGCTGCTTTTACTTCTCTGTCTGAGAAATGTCTGTTCATTTCAGGTGTCCATTTTTGAATTGGGTCTTTGAATTTGGGAGGTCTGATTTTTTTCATTTCTTATATATTCTAGATAGTAGTCCTTTGTTTGAGGTACAGCTGCTAAAATTTTTTTCCCCACATTGTAGAATGTCTCTTAGCTCTTGGTGGTTTCTTTTGGATTTCAGAAGCGTTTTAATAAGGTGAGATCACAGTTGTTGATTCCTTATGCTAGTTCCTGAGCTATTGAAGTTTTGTTCATAAAGTCTTTTCCTATGCCAATGTCTTCAAGAGTTCTACCTAACTTATCTTCCAGCAAGTTTAGTGTTTCTGTTTTAATATTTAGAACTTTAATCCATTTTGATCTTAGTTTAGTGCATGGTGATAGGTATGGGTCTAGTTTTAATCTTTGGTAGGTTATATCCAGTTTTTCCAACACCATTTATTAAAAGGCTATCTTTCCTCCAATGAGGGTGGTTGGTTCCTTTGTCAAAGATGAGGTGGATGAGTAAGTCTGGAGTTGTTTCTGCATCTTCTAATCTATTCCACTGATCCTTGGGTCTGTTTCTTTGCCAGTACCATGCTGTTTTTATCACAGTAGCTTTGTAGTATAGTTTCAAGGTCGGGATTGTACTATCCTCAGCCATGTCTCTGTTGCCTAGAATTCCTTTTGCTATTCTGGGTCTCTTCTGGATGCAAATGCATTTTTGGATTATTTTCTCTGGTTCTGTGAAGTATATTGTTGGAATTTCAATTGGGATTGCATTAAATCTATATAGTAGTTTTGGAAGTATGGTAATTTCCACTATATTGATTCTTCCTACCCAGGAACAAGGGATGTCTTTCCATTTTCTTATATCCTCTTCAATCTCTTTTTTCACAGTGCTGTAGTTTTCAGTGTAGAGGTCTTTTGCTTCCTTTGTTAGATTGATTCCTAGACATTTCATTTTTTTTGGATCCTATTTTAAAAAGGAATTGTTTCCCTAATTTCTCTCAGTGGGTCTGCTATTTTTGTGTAAGAAGGCTATTGTTTTGTGATGTTGAATTTATATCCAGCTACTCTACTGAATCTGTCAATTAAGTCTAGAAGTCTTTTGGCAGAGTTTTTGGGTCATCCATGTAAAGTAACATATAGTCTGCAAATAATGACAGCTTAACATCTTCTTTTCCTATCTTTATTCCTTTTATTTCTTACTCTTTTCTAATTGCTGTGGCTAATATTTCCAGAACAATACTGAACAGTAGTGGGCATCCTTGTGTTGTTCCTGATTTTAGTGTGAAAGGTTTCAGTTTTTGACTATTTAGTATGATGCTGGCTACTGGATTTTCATAGATAGCCTTAATCAGGTTGAGATACAGACCGTGTATTCCAATTTTAAGTAGGGGCTTTCTCATGAATTTGTGTTGGATTTTATCAAATGGCTTTTCGGCATCTATTGAGATGATCATATGATTTTTGTCCTTGACTCTGTTAATATAGTGTATAACATTTATTGATTTATGAATGGTGAATCATCCTTCCATCCCTCTGATAAATCCAACTTGGTTAGAGTGTATGATCTTCTGTGAAGAACACCATCTGTGCTCTGTTTGCCAGTATCTTGTTGAGGGTTTTTGCATGTATGTTCATTAGGGAGATTGGCCTGTAGTTCTCTTTTTGGTTTGTGTCTTTCCCTGTTTTTGGAATCAAAGTAACACTTGCTTCCAGGAATGAATTTGGAAGCCTTCCTTCCCTTTCAATTTCCTAGATGAGTTTAAAGAATAATGGTGATAGTTCTTCTTTAAATGTCTTGTAGAATTCAGCAGTGAAGCCATCAGGACCTGGGCTTTTCTTTGTTGGTAAATTTTTTTATTACATTTTCAATTTCACTCATTGTAATTGGAGTGATTAGAATTGCTATATCTTCTTCATTCAACTTTGACAATTTTTATGTATTTAGGAATCTGTGCCTTTCTTCTGTGTGTTCCATTTTATTAGAGTACAGGTTCTCGAAGTAGGTAATGATGATCCTGGATTTCTGTTGGAACTGTTGTGACTTCACCTTTTTCATTCTTAATTGCATGGATTTGAGCCTTTTCTTTCTTTTTTTGATAAGGTTGGCTAAAGGTTCATCGATTTTACTTTTTCTTTCAAAAAACCAACTCTTCGATTCATTGATTTTTTTGTATCATTGTCTTAGTCTCCATTCCATTGATTTCTGCTCTGATCTTTATAATTTCCTCTCTTGTACAAGCTTGGATTTGTTATGTTCTTCTTCTTCTAGGAGCTTGAGGTTCTGCATTAGGTTATTTATCTGAGTTCTCTCTGTTTTCCTAATATGGGCATTCAATGCTATGAATTTCCCACATAGAACTGCTTTCATTGTGTCCCATAGATTCCTGTATGTTGTACTGGCATTGTCATTTACTTCAGATTCCCTTAATCTTCTGTGCATACTTTCAATGGAGTTTTTAATCTCCTGAATATCTGTTTTAATCTATTTCATGGATTTCATTTCTTTCTTATGTTGGGTGATCATGATTTCCATTTCTTTATTATGCTGGACATTCATGGCTTCCGGTATGTTTCTGAGCTCATCTATTTTTTTTTATCTCTTTCTGTTCTAAAGCCTCTAATCATGTCTTTCACTCTGCTCACAATATCTGTATTTATCTGGGGGATTATTTCTGCTTTGAATTTTTCTAGAGCCTCATTCATCTGTTTTGTGACTTCCTGTGCTATCAGTTCAGGGTGTCTGGGTGGTTAATTATCAGACTTTTCCACCTTGCTTCCCCCAGAGTTTTCCCTTTGTGGAGTGGAAGTCTGAGTTTGTGCCTTGCTTAAATGTCTTCTCATTTTTGTTTTTGGTACTGTCCTTGGTTTAATTTCTGTGTTGATACTTCAAAATTGCTTATTGTAAGTATCCTTGTTGCTTGTAATTAGAACCCTTATAAAATGATTGTTTCTCAGAGGTGTCTTCCAGATATAGCTGGTTGTTAGATTTTGAGTCTCTAATCACTCTGAGGCTATCTCATTTTCCTTATTCCAGGAAGGACCACTGACTAGATCAATAACAACACCTTAGCCCAAGTGATACAATCAGCAACACCACAGCATCAAGCACAGCTTAGAAAATGACAATTGTGGTAGTTGTTAATCTATCACGTTTAACTTTGTGAATTCAATCAAAATCGAGGACCAAACCAACATATGTTTATGGTGAATAAACTCTTCAATATAGCAGCTTTATCCTTCAGGATTCGGAGTTAGAAGGAGTTGGGGAGGGAGGGATAGATAGGTAGAAGGATAGGGGAAGGTTAGCAGTGAGGCCAGAGGACACAGGTGAGAGAAGTAAAAAGAGAATAAAAGAAAAATAAAGAAGAACCCTGAATTAGGCCTGGAAGAGGAACAAAAATTGAGATGAAGAACAATTTGGGACAGCAAGAGAGTAAGTATGAGAGAGAGAAAGGAAAGAAAAAAGAAAGAAGGAAAAAAAGAGAAAAACAAAAAGTTGCAAAGAGTAGGACAAAATTAAAAATAATACAGAAAAAAACCATACCAATAATATTAATTTTGGAAATAAAAAATAAAAAGTAAAATGAAAGGCCTCCTTCAGGGTATGTCTCTGCCATCATAATAGACAATGTGGGTAGCAGTGTGCAGATATAAGTCAATGAGTCTCAGCCAGCCAGTTGCAGATCTATGAGATTCAAACAGATTTCTGGCTGCACGTCCCAAGTTGAGCTCCCTGTCGTCCTGTAGGGTTGAACTCTGCAAGGTTGCAGTTCAGGTTCCAGTTGCCCTTCCCCTCAAGATAGTCCAGGTTCTGATGGGAGGTGATGATCCCTCCAACTTACCCAGTATAGTGGTCTGGTGGTCTGGTGTCCCCTGTGTCATTGTAGCATGGAACCAGGTGGCGGTACAGCCAAGAGGCCAGAGTGTGGGGGAGGGTCCTGCAGACTCCTTCGTGGCTAAGTGGATGGCTGCCATGGGCACGGGCTGCATGGGGTGGGGTTCCCTGAGACCCGGGACCTTGACTTCTGCTATCTTAACATAGAATCTTTTTTGTTATTAATCTTATGGGTAGTTTTATTTTTGTATTTTCACTCACTGTAAGAGCCTCTACGTAATCTAAACACATTTTACAGTTAAATAGCTTCTTTTCTAAGTCAATACTGATGAAGGTTGATAACAGAAAGTAGGAGAGGTATTTCATCTGACCATGAAAGAAATGTTCAAAACAAAATCAAATCACAATTTTGAAAAGTAAAATTGACTTAAAACAATTGAGAATTACAATAATAAAAATTTTGGAAAAAAGTAACAAATAAATTTGGAGAAATTAAATTAGGGTAATAATATATTTATAAAACCAGTTGCTTTTCATAAAATGCTAACCCATGACTTTTGTCTTAGAATAGAGCATTTTATACATTCAAACTTATATTGTTTTGAATATACATAAATAAATAAATCCACTTGGCTACTTTTCAATTTTGAGATGGATATTTTGTTATTTTTCCATTGGTAATGTAAGAATTTTGGATATGAATTTTATTTACTCATTTCTTCACTCAGATTTGCTGAATATTTTCTGTATACCAGACAGTGAAGAGAAATGAGTCTTCCTTTCAGGTGGAGATTTTTTGGGGGGAGCATGAAAGTCTTTATAAAAAAATAGGAAAAACAAGAAATGAGGAATATTGCTGTTGAGAAAGTAGGTAACACAACGGACTGAGTTTTATTAAGTGTCCATGTCCTACTGATAGAGCCGGTGAATGTCTCTTAGTGACTCAAGCACAAGAAAGTAGTCCAAGGGGAAGACCAGGGAAAGTGACCTTGAGCCAATATTTTTAAGGAATTTTTAAGGAAACTACTCTTTCTCTTAAAATTGTGGGGCACGTAGAACAAGTCATATGATTTAAGGGATGTCTAGGACCATGATACATAGAGAGGGATATGTTAGGCAAACAATTTGTTATTATTCTAACTCTAATGGGAAATTGTTGTTCAACTTTACTCAGGTGAGTAGCATGCTTTAGCTTCATCTCATTTATAATACTATTGTTCAAAGATAAAGTCATTGAATTTAATTTTATCATAATATCCCCAAGGTTACTTACATACCAGGTATATGTGATGGGGCAGAATTATCTTCCTATATTTTCTCCTGCAGCTGTGCATAAAATTGACTATATATATAAATACATATATATATTTATATTCTGTGGATATTTTTCCATGTATTAATTCTCATGACCCAACAGCATCCATATACAATATGTTAAGAGTTAAGGACTGGGGATTTAGCTTAGTGGTTCTGGTGCTGGCCTCGAAAGCTCAAAGTCCTGAGTTCAATCCCAGGTACCAAAAACCAAAAAGAGAGTTAATCGAGCACTGTTTGACAGTGGGCACTCAGGGGCCAAATTGCACCCAAATTCTGCTAGCTGCGGAACGTTGGACAAATTACTTACTGTTAATGTCTCTGTTTCTTAGTTTCCATTCCTATAGAATCCATGTGGTTTTGTTACTGTTGTTGCTGTTATTGTTGTTTCAATATTCACGGAACAAACATCAAAAATTCTTAGATGTATGCTTGGTGCCTTTTGATTTTGTTAGCTGTTATTATATTTGAGAACAAAGATCTTGATAATAGTTTTATTCATCTGTCACTGCAGAAAACTGGCTTTTGACCTTGATCAGCCTCAGTTTTCTTCTTTTACTGTGAAATTGAGTAAATATTTGCACATGGTTTGGGAGAGTTTAGCCACATTTTAAAAATACGTTTGTGACAGGGAGACAGGCACTCCTGGTGAGTGATTTTTGTTCCTGGTTCTTGTTTGCACAGAGGTTTAATGCATTTCCAAACTATGTTTCACCAATGAACAAGAATTAAATTCATCAAGCCCATCATATTAGATGTTAATGTTCCTCAGCTGAGGGAGAACATGGAGAATTTCAGGAGTGGGCAGCAAAACTTTTGAGACAATGATGAATCTAAGTAAATTATGCTATAATAGCTTCATATTAATATTTGTTGTTATTTGGGATCTTTCTTTTCTGTTCTTAGTATATTCAGAGAGTGCCCAAGGAGAATAAATTGCAAGAATCCACTAACTGTTATTGTCTGTCTTTATGAGAAAACACAAGGATATAATTATGAACAAAGCTCTAGGGTATTATAACCTACAACTGCCTTAAAGCAACAGCATATCATTAATCTACAGACATAGGTTGTTTTCTTTTTGTTTCATACAGTGTTACTTGGATTTTTGAGTGACATTTAACCTCACAAGTAAAATAATTAATTTTTAATAAATGCAATCAAGATTTTTTCTAATTTAATCATGTCACTTATTTATGGCAACAGCACTTTAAAGAATATGAAGCAGCCATGTGCCTGGTAATTATGGAACATTAATTTGCGATATTACAAAGAACATACCTCTGGGAATATCTGAACTCACATCTCTGGCTGTCTCATACATAATAAAGCTCCAGGCCATCATTATTATATTATAATTTATATCCTTATGTTATATCCTTATGTTCTTACTGGGCTAAACTCTGCCTGATACCCATGGATCAGTTCTCTTTAAGCTAACCATTTCCTCTCCAAATAGGCAATGGCAAGCCCTGGAATCAATTTCTAGGATGAGGGGCTGAAAGAATGAACATCACTTGCTCTGATTCAAGAAAGAGCTGTGGAAGTAGTTTAGTCTCCTCTGTGGGTCTTTTTTTTTTCACTTTTCTTTTTTGGTACTGGACATCGAACCCAGGGCCTCATGCTTGCCAGGGAGATGCTGTGCTGCTGAGCTACATCCCCCAGCCCTATGGGTCTTGTTTCTACCAGAAGCCTTGCATCTGAGGCTTGGGCTAATCCATCTCCTCAGGAAATCTTTAGCAGCTTTGTGTTACTGTTGTTACTGGATTGCCTCACGAACTGCTGCTCATCTTTTTAGCTTTTCCAATCCTATTAAAATATTCAACATGGGTTGTATTTACTATGAGCCACCTCTGCCTGATATACTGACTTACCACTTAACCCCCTTATATTTTACATTCTATAACATATTTGTATTTGCCACTGTACAATCAAAAGGCTAGATGGATATGGAACTTTGATATCTTAAAAAAATAATGCTTTTAATTCTTTTGGGAAGATGCCCAGCAGGGGAATAGCTGGATCAAATGGAGTACTACTCAGCCATAAAGAATGAGAACCTATAGCTAAATGGATGCATATTGAGGTCATATTCTTAAGTGAAATAAATAGGACAACACGTGTAAGCACCAAATAGTTTCTCTAGTGTGAGAAATTGAAAGTGTAAATAAAGATTAAAATGAATAATTTATAATTTGAAATAGGAAGAAAAGGTACAAAGGGGTAGGGGAATTGGGAGGGGAAGGGGAAAGGAAAGAATGGAAAGGAAAAATTATGAGAAAAGAGAAAAATGGAAACAAAGTCTATGTAAATAGGGAAGGGCGCACAGGTAATGGGGAAAAAATAAGAACCAAGATACATCATGTGCAAGTACAAGCACCCAAATGATAAATGTAAATGTATTGTATACCTAAAATGTACCAATAAAAGAATTAAAGCAAAAATAAAATGTTTCAATTATTTGACAAAAAAAATCCCCAAACTTAAACTCATAGTTTAATGTATCAAAATAAAATAAGCATGAAAGTGTTAGAGCTGCTTTTTTTGTTTTGTTTTCAAAGCTAGAAGTAGCTGAAATTCGTTTCTTTACTTTGTTCTGGAAGAATCTATGTTCCCTTAAGTTTGCCTTGTTTTTGAAATTGAGACTGTTGTTTTAACTAATTTCTCTCAGAGCACTCATCTCCTATTCTTTAGAAAAGGGTGTTGAATTTGGTGTTTTTAGGAGACTAAAAATATGTCTACTGAATGTAAGAGAAAAAGATAATCTTCTAGCTAGTCCATGCAACCAGAATTGTTTTGCTATAGGGAAAACAACACCATCTATATCAATGAAATTTGAGCTTGCTGTTCATTTCATGGCTTTATAATCATATTCATGAATGGGTCTCTTATCCAAGCCTTAAGGAAAGGCTCAACTCCAAGCTTTTTAATCTGATCAGTAATGTAGGAAGAAATGCAAAGATTTTTGTATTACAATACAAAATATATTGATGCTGTAAGTAATAAACTGATCGTTTTCTTCATAAAAAATGGAAAAATGAATAGGTGGGGAAAATGAATGGCTTGCATTTATTATAGGTTTATTATTCATTGAGCACTCTTTTAAGCATAGCAAAAGATGTTTGTATTTAAACATCCCAACAGCCCTAAATGGTAAATTAAACAAAATTAGTAATCATGCTACAGCTGAGAGACTGGAACTCACGTAGTTCAAGCGACTTGTTCCCATTCACCCAGTCCAATCCCCGACACTGTGACTTTCTTTCTGATGTGCTTCCTCTCAGCTTCCTGCAGAGGCTACAGAGGCACAGCTTACGCTGGGTTAATTCCCATGCTAAATTCCAGAAAACCAAGTGTACCAGAAGAGTGTAAGGCCACCTCCAGCCCCTCATGCCTCCATATTGCCTTAAGTAATCTGTTTTGTCACACATATTTGCTTCTTTGCTTTCCCTGTCTACACCAGTATACAGATGAGGATTAGATTCATTTGGAGCAAATTTTCCTATAGTTCCCCATAGCTCTTCCTTACCTGTATGAGGTGAACATGCCTAGGTATAAAGCCAAGATAGCTGTCTTTTTTTTGAAAATCACTTATTATGTGTTCTCAAGTTTTAGGACCATGCACTTTGAGGTTCTTGAGAACAGAGACTGCCTAGCGTTGTTCTTGATATAAAAAAGTATTCTCAATAAAGGCTTGTTGAATACAAGAATTGAATAGGCCCTCAGAAGATACTCAATAATTTGATGTCACCCTAAAATAGGCAAGACTAGTGATCCTAGTTTACTGTACTTATGCACCTATCTCAGCACTAACAGAGGGGATGGGTCTCACAGAGGGCTGTGGACATCTGCAGTAATTCTGCAGCACCACCAAGTACACAGAGGCAAACGTAGCAAGGCAGGGGTAAATGTTATATCCTAAAGTGAAGTAGAGTTAATGATGGAGCTAACTTCATAGAATGAGAAACATATAAATGATTCCACAGGAAGAGGGAGAATAGACATATAAGACAACTGAATGCCAAGAGAGGAAAGAACCATAGAATTGGAGAAACCAGAAACCAAGGTCACCATGGATTAACTTTACATCTATTTCAAATATGTGAACTGTATGTTCTGTTTCTAAATTCATCTACAACTGTGGATATGCCAAGGTCCTTTCCCAGCATTACTCCATTTAGTCATACAGGCACAGGAGGGCAGATAATCAGCAACTATCTGTTTACCCTGGTATGATAAAAGACAATGTAGGAGAATAAGAATTTTTGTACTTAGATGAAGGGTAGATCTGAGGTCAATAATCTTTGTTAAACAGTGAGTTTATCAATAGTCTCATAAACACAAAATTGATATTTCTTGTATTTTATTTGATTCTGTCCCTAAATTACATGCCATCTCATTTTAAAAGAAGGTATCAATTATGGATTGTAGAGATAGAAAAAGTTCTATCTTTCTAGTACTCATTTTATGGGCTTCAAATACTATGGGTTCAGCAAAGTTTCAATTCTTCCTAGAGGGTTCAATGTATAATTACTTATACATTATGGAGATTAATAGCTAAATATGTATATTGAGCTATTTCATGAGACTGCATGCTTTAATGAAGACAAAACATGTATGTATAGCAAAAATGTTAGTTTCAAAATGTATACTCTGTAGAGTGACCTGAAATGCCTGCATTTCAAAATTATGACATGAAACCAGAGTTAGATGGAAGTTATAGTGTGGTTAGCAATGATCCTATTGAAGCTTATTTTCATTTTTTATTAATGCATACTTACCATACATAATGATCACATATATCATAGAGAATTTGTTCCTATACATAATGTTTTTATTCTTTTTTTCCCACTCCCCTCTCTTCCTTCAGCTCTTCTTCCCCTCCTCATTTTCAAATCTTTGTTTCTATTTTTTCCTTTCATTCTTTTTCCCCTTTACTTTTCTTTCCCTTCTAGTATTTTGATTAAAAATTTATCTTATGATAATGATCATATTAAATCTAACTTAAGTACTTTCTTACTAGATGAGATTGCTATGTTTTCTTTTTGTTTCATTCATTCAAAGATTCCTAACATTGAGGTCATTCATTTAGGATATCATCTTCCAATGACTGAACCTGAGTTTACTGCTATGATTTATGTGACTTTTAGGCCAAGGTGCTGCTTTCTTTTGGAATTCACCTCCTAATTCATTTAGTAATGGTATGTTTTCTTATGTCAAAATTTTTGTGCTTGCTGTTAAATTTAGAATACAGAAAAATCTGAATTCTAAACTGTGTTTGATAAAATTTTAAAATGAGTGCAAAAATATGACCTACAATTTTGTTCAAAACTTATTGAAAGATGATAGAATTCATTGGGTACATGATAAAAAACTGAATGTTAATTTATTTGAATATTTCATTATCCAGTTAGGCTAATGTCATCCTTCTTAAATTTACTTATAGTCTTTTGTAGTATAGTTAGAAATAATTAGAACTAATAATGAGCAGTAGACAATGTTTAAAATATAATATAACTGTCACTTAGGTAGCTTTTAAAATTCTGATAGGTTTGTATGCTATTTTGAAGATACAATATTTTTAAAAGGTAATTTTTGTCCTTAATCTTAATTATGTTTAAGAAATAAGTAAAGTGTTGAAATAAAATACACATAGATGGAGCAGCTCAAAACATAAAATAAAAAAAACTCAACAACTGAAATTGGTATCATGGACTTTATTGCCTGATTAATGAGACCAATAAAGAATCTTCTTTTTGAGAGAAGCTGAGCAGGTCCCAGCACTCGGAAGGAAGCTCCCCCACCACCATCCCAAGCTCCTACGGCAGAGAAGTTGAGCTGGTCCCAGCACCCAGAAGGAAGCTCCCCCACTGCCATCCCAAGCTCCTAGTGCAGAGAAGGTAAGCTGCGTGGGCACCAGAAGCACCGTCCCCCCCATGTAGAAATGAGAATACATGTAAATAAGCCTCAAAAACAGTCTTCTGGATCACCTACAGTAACCCTAAAGGGAAATGAGATGGAACAATCTGATACTCAACTACCTGGACTCCCTGAACTGGCAACAAAAGAGGATCTGGAAAAAATGAAATCAGAAATAATTACTCAGATAACAGCAAAGATTGTGCTCATGGTGCAAGACATGATTAATAAATCTAGAGAGGACACAGATTAAAAAATAGAGAATCTGAGGAACATGATGGAATCCCAACATAGGAAACAAATGGAATCCATAAAAGAGATGCAAACAGATTTCCAGGAGATCAAAAACTCCATTGAAAGTCTGCACAGCAGAATGAACCAATGTGAGAATAGAATTTCGGATATAGAAGAAAAGATTGCAATTAGTGACCAGGGAAAAAAATTGCTTTAAAATTGTAAAGGAACATGAGAAATCAATCCAGCAGCTGCTAGACGATGCAAAGAAGAATAACATAAGACTGATTGGAGTCAATGAAGAAAGAGGAGAGAGTGAAGATGACATAAAAAAACTCTTCACAGAAGTGATGGCAGAAAACTTCCCAAGGAGGGGAAAAGAACTTAACATACAGATAAGTGAGGCATATAGGACTTCAAATAGGCTTGATCAAAAAAATCTACACATAGGCGTATAATAGTTAGGATTCCAGAAATCCAACAGAAGAACAAAATTCTACAAGCAGTGAGAGAAAGAAACAAATCACATACAAAGGAAAGCCCATCAGAATCACAGCAGACTTCTCAATGCAAACCCTCAAGGCAAGAAGAGCTTGGAGTGATGCATTTCAAGCCCTAAAGGAAATTAGCCTCCAACCCAGAATGATGTACCCTGCAAAACTATCTTTCAAAATTGATGGAGAAATAAGATACTTTCATGATAAAGAGCACCTCAGGAACTTCATGAATATCAAACCAGCACTCCAAAAAATTTTAAACAATACCCTAGGAAAATCCAATGAGGATCACAACCCCAGAAAGCCCAGCAGAATGAATCCATTGGAGGTGACAAATTAAAGGCAAAGGGGGAGAATCCAATGAAAAGAAAAAGTCATCACAAGGTTTTTAAAACTTTTAACTTCATCTCCCCAGTGATTGCATAATTCAATCTTGTTGTTGCACTGATTAGAATTTTTCTGATTCTAGAGTTGCACATCTTTCTTTGTGCTATACTGGCTATTTATCATCTTCTTATGTCTAGTTTTTAATTGGGTTGTCTATTAATGAGCTCTAAGAATTCTTTATATATTCTGGTCATAGGTTATATGCAATGTAAATATGGTCTGTTTAAGGACTACTTTTCATTTTAATGATGTCATTTAAAGTTCTAAATTTTGATGGAATCTCATTTATCATTTTTTTTCTTTTATACATCACGTTTTTTGTATCCTAGGTAGTTCTTGGCTACCCTGAATTCATAAACATTTTCCCTTATAATTTCTTCTTAAAGTTTTATACTTTTAGGCTTTCATATTTAGGTTCATAGATCCCTTCAAGTTATTTTCATGTATGGAAATAAAAGGTTGAGGTTAATTTTTTATATATGGGTACCAGGTGTTCTAAGTGCTGTTTGCTGAAAACACTATCTCTTCCTCAGCTCTTGAATTGAGTTTATATTCTATAAAATACTAATGTTAAATAATCTTTCAAAATTCAGTGGACCATACATGTGTGGTTCTATTTCTAGATTCTCTGTTTTATTCGAATGATCTATATGTCTTTCCTTACACCAACACTGCCTTGACTACTGTAGCTTTAGAAGAAGTCTTAAAATTAGGTACTAAGTGTCTTGCAATACTGTTTTTTTTTTTAACTTTTCTAGGTCCTTTGTACTCCTACATAACTTTTAAATTTCAATATCCAATTCTTCATTTATAGCAAGTATACACAGACCTGAATTTTTATATATACCTTGTGTTTTCTAATCCTGCTAAATTCAAGTACAAGTTCTAGGGGCTCCTAGAGATTTCTCAGTATTTTCTCTGTAGATGATCATTTCATCTACATATAAAGATTTTGCTTCTACCTTGCCAATCCTATCCTAATTGTGTCATTTTATTACCAGACTATTTTGTTGGGGCCTAGTTTTCAAAGTTTAATGGACAGATAAAGAGTAAGCATATCTGCCCTTGTTCCCCACCTTAAGGAGAAAGCATTGTATCTTCTCCATTCATATAAGGCGTTCTCGCTGGAAGTATGGAGTACATGTCTTTAATCTGTTGAGAAGGCTCTGTTCTACTTCTAGCCTCCTGATAGCTTTTACCATCAACAGCTGTAGAATTTAGTCCAGTGCTTTTTCTCCAACTAGTGATAGGATCATATGGCTTTTTCCTTTCCTCTATTAAAATGATGACTTTTGGGGGTTGATCTTCCAATGCTGAGCCAACACTGCCATCCCTATAACAAAACCACTTTCTACATCCTGCCAGATCTGACTTCCAATAGTTTGTTTTGTTAAACAAATTTCTATCTATGTTCATACATTTTTCTTCTATTATCTTTATCCAATTTTAGGATTAGCACAATGTTGGTTTCCTAAAATGAGGGGAGAAGTGTTCCTTCTTTTTTCTGCTTTAATTGTTTGATAGAATTTATCAGTTAAAATGTATATGAGCCTGCTGTTGTCATATAGGTAGGTTTTCAAGCTAGGAGTATACTTTCTTTAATAAATGCTATTCAAATTTTATATTTCCTCCAGAGTTAGTTTCATTAATTTGTCCTCCAAGGTACTTCTTAGAAGTTGTCAAATTTATTTCAAAAAATATTTTTTTTAATATGCTTTCTATATCCTTTTAAATTCTGTAAAATCTGTGGTAATGTCTCCTAGATCTTGATATTGTAATTTAAAAAATGTATAATTGATATTGTGTAACAGGAAGAAAAAGTCTAAAGGAGCAGGGGAAGTTGGAGAGGTAGGGGAAAGGAAAAAAGGGAAAAGAAAAAATAAGAGAAAAGGAAAAAAATGGAAACAAAGTCTTTGCAAATAGAGAAGAGTGGAGAAGGTGAAGGGAGGGCAAGGGAAGGGGAAAAAATAAGAACCAAGATACTCATGTAAAGGTACAAGATCCCAATGATGAATGTAACTGTATTTTATACCTAAAATTTACCAATAAACTTAATGGGGAAAAAAAGAATCTTCTTTTCAACATCTTCCTGTTAACTAACTCTTTAATGCCATTTTTGGGTAGTGTAGGAAGAAAGTTTTCTTCTAAATCATGGTTTGACAAAAACAAAAAAGAAAACATAAATTTTTTTCAACGTGTAAGAAAAAAAAATTTTTTTGGGTACCAGGGATCAATCTCAGGACCTTATGCTTGCAAGACAGGCATGGTGCCCCTGAGCTAAATCCACGGCCCCAAGAAAATGGTTTTAGACTGCTGCATACTTATTGCCTAGTGTTAACGTGTAAATTCTAATTTCTATAGTTTGGAACTGCAAGGTCATTTTCTGTACAAAATTTTGGGGAAAAAAAGGATTGTTAGCTTTTTATATAGGAAGTTTTTTAAAGAACATGATCATACTAAAGAAAACAGAAAAATGAATTAACTTGTCCTCATCTGATAACCTGTAGAAAATATTATCCCTAACTAAGGAAAAAGAAAATACTTAAGAGCACATAAACACAGTGATTTTGAAGGTTTCCATCATAAACTTCTACAACGAGGTTAGAAAAAGCTCCTGAAAGCCAAAGTCTAATTTACAGTGGCCAAGTAATTTATCTAAAGGCCTGATAGAATCATGAGAACATTCTCTGCAGAGACTCAGTTTCAAACTGGGCCTCAGAAAATTGCTATAAATTCCCTTGTATATAAATTATGTAACATCCACAAATATATCAGATATAAGAATTACCAAATGAAATACAAAATAGACATAAAGAAATACAAGTATACAAATATAAAACATGAGTTGTATAAATAAATCAGATTTGAAAGGAAATTAAAGACATAAAATAATTGAATTCAATACCAACTGGGGAAACTCAAAGCAGAATAAATGTATTTGAGGAAAACATTAGTAACATTAAAGGTAAATTTTAAGAAATTATCTAGAATTTGGAAAAGAGACATAAAGATACTTTTAAAAATCTGAGAAAAATGACAAAGGATAATATAATTAATGTTTCTGACAAAACTGGAGAAAGAATGAGGAAGAAGCAAATTTATAGAGAGAACTGAGAATGTCCAAGAAACGGATATGTAAAGCAATACACATATTTTGGAGCCCAATATAGCAGCTAAGATTAGAAGAGAGAATACCTTGCCTATGTATATAACAATTACTATCCAAATTGTCAATGGGAAAACTAAGCTTTGAAAAATATCTGGAAAAAAAATATCTGGAGAAAAGAGAGTTTATGTTCAAAAAGATGAGAATAACCTTGATAACTTGGTTCACACACCCAACAATAGAACCCAATAGATGTAAAACAAAAGTCTTATTGTACTTTTAGGGGGAGGGGGCAAACAAAACCATCATTCTGAGTTATGCCAACTGAAAATATCACAAAAGAGAGCAGTGTAGAGACATTCTTTTTGACAGTATGTATTTTTTATTTTTTTGAAGCAAAACATTTATGTGTGCATTTTAAATATACATAGTGATAACACTCATCATAGGGAGTGTAGGGATATTATCAAACAAAGTGTTTTAGTTTTCTCCAACACAGACCCTCTATAAGACAAATACAAAAGAATTTCTTAAGACAAAATGAAAGCAATCTCACATGGAATGTCTGAAATTAAACAATGGAAAGATAAGCAAATGAGGTGCCAAATACATTGGTAAATCTAAAAGGATAAGTTGAAAATTTGTATAAGCATATTCTGATCAAATTACATATCAGAAGAATGTTGATGAAACTATATTAATATAAAATGACTTTTTTGAGAAAAAGCATTATTAAGAACAAAAGAAATAGCACTTAAAAGTGTTCCAACTCTCTAGAAACAAGCATTAAGTTGATACACATATGCATATGTTGAGAACTTTCAGAATAACAAGGAGAAATAGAAAACTCATCATCACAGTGGGTTATTTTTCTCTAACATTTTAATAATGAGTAGAACAACAACGAGAGTGGAATGAACCAATAAAAGAGTCAGATCCCTTGCATAAACATAAACCTTGAAAAGTATATGAGAATTCACCACATCTTTGAATATACAGAAATTATCAAATATTTTCAAGGCAATAAAATATCGATGACCACAATGCATCTATGTTTAAAGCAAAAGTGAGATAAGTATAAAAAAAATGTAAAAATAAACTAGCCAATGATTCAATTAGAAATTAGATGCTTAGATATCAGAAACAAAATTCTCCTTGTCAAAACTAGCAGCTTTACAAATGTGGCTACAGTAGTGTTTATATGTAAATTTATAGTTTTAAATAATTATAGAAGAAAGGGCTGAAAATTAACAAGCAAAGCACATAGATTAAGGTGTTATAAAGAAGAGTTATAAAATAAATGCACATGGATTAGAATTAAATGAATAACATGAAACAATATTGTGAGGCTAATGTATGTGCTAAACACTTTCCATTGGTTAACTCATTGAATCTTCTAGTACCGTATTGATGGGACTCCAGTCTTTTCCTTATTCATATTCAACACCATACGGGCTAGCTCTAGAGATCCTCCTATTCACTTCTATTTCTTACTCTGACAGTAGATAGCCAAACAATATCATAGTGAAATAGAAAGCAAGATTAAGATAGAATCAAATTTGACATCGAGTTCTTCAAGTAGATCATGTTTATAATCTGTTCTACAGGGAGGAAAACACAAATTCACTCAATCTTGCCTTGAATAATAAGATGGCCTAAATCTTGAAGAACTATACTGTGTAGAATTTCAGGTGTTAGGATCTAGAGAGAGACAAAACCGTTTGATAGTCTCATCTGCAAATGTGGGATAAGGATTATAGAACCTGCTTTGATCTCTTACACTGAGCATTAAATGATGTGACCTATATGGAAATTCTACTGAGTGTGCATCATGATGTAATACTGTACTTGACAAGAGTCCATTTCAGTGGGTAATACTGTGTTTGTCACACACCCATTACTGGTTCAGCAAGAGTTGTTGGTAATTTGGCATTCTAATTTATAATTACTCACTTTTGTGGTTTTTCTTCAATAATTCCATCTTATTTCAAAATATTTCTTTTTTCCTGTTGTAATCAATATTACTAACTTTCCTCCCTACTTGGGATTGAACCCAGGATCTCATGCATGCTAGGTAACTTTTCTAACACTGAGAACACTGAGCTACGACCTCAGATCTTTCTTTTCTTTAATTAAAAAAAAATATGACACAGGATCTCTTTTTAAATTTTTGTTAAATTGCCCAGATTGACCTCAACCTGATATCCTTCTGCTTTGGCCTCTCAGGGAGCTGGGATTCTAGCAGTATGCCATCACTCTCAGCTTACATTTGTATCTTTCTAGTGGCTTCATTTTATAAAAGGTTGGACCAATAAGCTATTTAAAATTTAGGACCAGTATTTTAACCTGCTTAATTTTCCTCATAAAATGAAGTTTACATTTTAAAAAATAAATTGAATTTAGTGATCTCTGCAAGGACTGTGATCTAAGAGCTATAGAAGACTATGCTCACCTTAAAGTGCTTTTTGATTTTAAATAATTTGATCACATTCTTCTTTTATTCTGATGGAGTTACACTCACATTTTTCTGCTATTTTGTAGTGAATAAGATTTTCTGCTTCTACATGTAATTAACAAGGCATAATTAACTCTTACATGTTGACTATATATTTTCAATTTTCAAATTCACTTCTCTGTTTTGCTCCAAAATATTATTTCCTCTTTTGCTCATGAGAAAAAAATGTTTCACTTCAACTCAATGTTAAAGTACTTGTTAGTTAACAAAATATAGCATTTTTGCATTGGGGTATTATTGTTGTAGATTTTTATAGGAAATATTTACGTCTCTGGAAAAAAGTATATTTATGTAGGAAGTCAAAACGCTTCATCCTTTATATGACAACACTACTGTTTCATAGCTAGCCACAGTGATGGTGTGGCTTCCACTGTGTTACTGCTTGATGACTTTAGGTGACTCCTTGTTCATGTTCCTAACTCTTCTCTGCTGCCTAGTTCTTGGCTCTGCTGTGAGAGCATATTCTGAAAGGTCTCACCAGAGGAAAGCTAAGCTCACTCCGATTCTTAACCTTTGCAAATAAGTTGCACCTTTCCCTGAGGGAGTTTGCTGGACATAGAGCAATTCTTTGTTTTCCAGTGTTTCTAATGACTCTAATTGGGATTCCTTTGCAGAATCTGCCTTAATTCTTTTGAAGGTTCATGCAATTAAATAATGCTTCCATGTAATGTTCCCAGCTCACCAAAAGCTAGGTATTATTAAGCAATTATACTTGTTGGAAGCAAATGAATATTCTAGGGTGCACAGAAGCACCAACCTGCAAATGCTAGAGTGCATCAGCTCACACAGTCAGTGGGCGAAGAAGTTCAGGTCTTCCATATTTACTTCCTGGTCATGTTTTTCAAAGGCCACTCAATTTGACAATTTTATCTCTTTTCCATGGACTCCAAACACCCTAAAAATATTGATAAGAGTGTAGGGAATGTTCAGGAGGAAATTGAGTGTTGGATTTTCTGTGCTGATCCATTGAATTTGTCTTTCTGAATTATTAACTAATTGTTTAAAAGACATATTAAAAAGACTGCTAGGTTTCTGAATATTGTTTCTCATTTGGAAATTTCTTTTCAAAGACTTCAAAATTTACCTAAGAATTTGGTTTATCAACTACTTAATAAAATTCACCTAATAACTGAATTCACCCAGTAACTTTCACAATAAAAAAGGATTTTCTCAGGAACAATAAGTGTTCTAATCCTGAAATACAAGTCTTACTCATATAAAATCATATTTCCCCTTCCAGTGATAATATCTAGCAATGTGTTTTTCACTGTTTCTTCCTGAAATAACAACAAACAAAAATAAAAACAGAAAAAGAAAGAAATGAAATTGGGTAGTCTTGCTGTATATAAATTAGTCTAAAAATCTAAACATACCAAAGGGGCATTCATTAAATGTAATATTGGAATACATCTTTTTACATATTTTCTTTTTGTCATTAGAAAGCATCTTTTATCACTGGAAATGTTTCCCCCATATTTTTTTCTTTTCTAAATTCTGAAGATTTTACACTTCTCAACTACTTTCTTTGCATTTTAAAATGGCTATGGTTTTTTATGTTTGATTTATACTTATATATGTTAGAGTATTGATACTCACCATTAGTATATTACCTCTTCTATCTTCCAAATACTAAGGACGTTGAATTTATAACATGTTAGAAAACAAATGTTTTCTAAAATTAAATCTTATTAAGTTATTGAAATAGAATCACCCTGAAAATTAAGATTAAAAAATAATATTTAAAAAAGTTTTGTCTTAGCATGATCTCTTAAAATCAACTGAAGACTTATACTCTGCTTTCTGCATTTCACATCTAATGTATTTAATATCCCAAATGGACAAAAAGATGCATGCAATAATTAATGAACTTTGTGATAATATATTAATTCAGCAGCTGTTAAGATTTTTGGTCTTGGATTAAGTTGCTAAATAACTTAATATCTGTCATTTATTTATCTCCTTTGTTTTCTATTGGAAATTAAAACTGACAAATGTTTTAACATCATTAATGCATATTCTATTGTAAATAATTTATTAATATTTTATACACCAATAAGGAAACACATCACACATTAACATATTTTTCATGGAAACTACATTGTCAAAAAAAGATAAAAATTACAAAAAGTATAGATTTATATTTTTGGAAACTTATCTTATGCTCAGAAGAACCAAAGGCAGTTGGAATTCTTTGTCTGAGTCTGATTCAATCTATTGCCAGATCTTTCTTTTTGAAGTCTAGGAAGTTCAGCCTTACACAGTTATGTATTTGGAAATGGGAGGAATGTTTAAATTTCCTTCCCACCTTTTCCAACTTTGCTGCATTAAAATCCTTTGGAGTTTCTTGCACTTTGGATGAATCTTTATCACATGTATGATTATCATGCATTTGACATTTAGAAAATATCAGCTCAGTGAGTATGCAAATTTCCAAATGTTGGTATATCTTCTTTAAGTGTTGGAAGCTGTCGAGCTCACAGTTGCAATTATATATTTTCCAAAATTCTCTTATTTACTGGGAGATACAAATGTTGACTTTGAAAAATACTATCAGTTGTTGGTTCTGAAGAGACAGGCTCATTTTATCCATTGTTTTTACAGATTGTCCACCAAATATCTGAGCTGAACAACCATAGATTGTCCTTTCCAGTAAAACTATTGCTCCTTGGAGCAGGAAGCTTTCAATTTTTTTTCACCAGGAAGAGATTTACTCATGGGCTTTTCCAGAAAACCCAACACCTTTCAGGTGACCACAGAAATGTACAACATGTACTTCCAGCATGTCACACAAAATATTGAAAGGTAAAATTACTTTTGCTACCTTTGACAAGGACACTCTTAAACCTAGATATTTCCCCTTTTTTCTACAAGTGTTGGTGTTGACATATACATTATTAATGTAGTAGCAGTCACAAAGCAGTGAGACAAGTTACTGACCACAAGGATCCTAATAGCTTTGCCTACTATAAATTTTGCACAATTAGTGCAAATTCACAAGTAGAGGAAAGGCTAATAATAATTTACCATTATGAAGATAGTTTTGACCTCCTGCTCCCACTGAGGAAACAATTGTGTGGAACAGACTGGGTTTATTACTCCTCTTAGCAAGGAGCATGGGTTCTCCCTAGAGAGTATTGGCAAAGACCTCTTATAGGATGCAGCCTTGCATATGGAGGTTTTGGAGAGGATTTAAAAAGTGTAGGTTAACTTTGAGTTGCTATCAGGAATCATGGATGACTGACTCTATGTTGAGTATGTCATTAAATCGCCTATTTCTAGAGGGCAGCTTGGAGATGATGGCAAAAACTGTAATTCTAAAAGCATTAGCAGTCCCTCAGCCAGCATCAGGGGATGCGTCATGGTCATGCTTTGTTTGTTCAATCATGATTGCCAAGTGAAAACATTGTTGTCTTCAAACCTTATGGTCCCTAAATGACTTTGTGTGTTGAAGTTCTGGGAAATTATGTCCAACAGAACTAGAGGCTTCCTGTGATGGGAGACCAGCTCCTGGATGCTACAGGCTGTTACCCTCTTTCTCGAACATCATGCCTTTTGTTGTTGGTATGTCGGCCATACTCTCCTTCTTCCTCTGTTATGTATTTTTCTTTAATCATCAGCTAGACTCATTGTTCTCATTGTTTCATTCTACCATTGTTCATATGGCAGAACACAGAGACAAAATTAGGCTGTTTTGATATCCTTAAGGAATCAGTGTATAAGTCATGAATTTGGAAGAATTTAAGAAGACCCAGATTGTTCCTCCCATCAAAATAGATGGAGATTTCCTGGCTGGTGTAGAAGAGAAACAAGTTCAAACCTTGTGAGTCCATGAGAAGGCTCAGATAAAAACAACTTCAGCAAAGTGAGAAGAAGAACCTGCAGACAGAATTGGAGATTTGAGCGCACCATGGACTGTCTCTCCACCAGATGCCTGTAGGATTCTAGTCTTTCTCACAGTTGGATGTAATAACACAGGGAATGTGTGCATATAATATAATCAGACTGTTAATATGTACCATGAACTATGAACAATTGCTGGCAGTCTTTTGTACACGTCCAAGTGTTTGCATTTTGATTCATTTAAAATATACTTACAATCTCTTTAGTATGTAAATTTATATGTGACAATTATTTTCTATGTAGCAACAAAGTTGTTCTGAGTAGAATGTAGTCTTCTTCATGTTTTATCTCTCTTTAGCATGTTTAAAATGCTTAGATGGTGAGAACTTTGAAATCTCATCAGAACATGAATTAAACATTAGAAGGGCGTGATCAAATTGATATTCAAGCAAAATTTGCAAAATTTAAGGAAAGTATAAAAGCTTGGAGACTGAGAAAGCAAGAGGAAAATGAATACTAAGAAAATGCTTGGAACTGAGAAAAATCATTCAGTAAAACTGATTGAGAAACAAAATTAGACCAAGATTCTAAATCATCTGTAAGTGAAATGAAAGATTACATCAGGAGAATTGTATACTTCTATAAGAACTGTGGAAGTAGCTCCTAAAAGCCAGAGGTAAACCCTTTAAAGAATTAGAAGATGTGATGTAATGATATAAATGCTTTAGTTGGCCCATCTCCTATATTTCCTACCATATTTTGAAAGCAGTTTTAAAGGAATATATAGTGTTCTGAAACTAACAAGTTCATATAGCATTCCGTATCATAAAGTTTTGGATCCTTGAGTGAAAATTTATGCCTATTAGGTAATAAGTGTCATGGTAGATATATTCCCAGTGAACTTAATTAGTAAATATACAAATGGAAGCTGTTAAATTATTAACCTCTTTAAATATGAGACGTATTATGTAGGATATAATTAAGCTAAAATAAATACATAGTTTTTAAAGGAGCAAGTTTCTTGTTCATTACAATATAAACAGTGTTTTTAAATATCAATTTTTAAAATTGAGTTTAATTTTATTTATTCTAAAGTCTATGGAATTGTAATAAAAGTGATAGCCAAATTTTTGATATTCTTTGTTTCTTTTTTTATTTTGCTTTTCACAACTGTCTTCCACACCTGTGACCACACTGCTATGCTTGTCAGAAACAATAAAAGAGTACTTTCTTAACCACTGGGAACAGGTCTATTCACAGGACCTTAGGGACTCCTGCCCAGGAACCAGCTGCTGTGTTTAAATCTATTTGGCACTACTGCCATATGCAAGGAGCTCTCCTGAAAGTTATACTTTTATTTGCAAAGAAGTCTCTTTTGTTAGATTAGAAAAAGTGCAGTGAAATATTTGCAATTCCAAATTTCCCATCAAAGTTGAAGAAGGTATGAATTGGCAACTAAATAAGCATTAAAAGTCTGGTAGCCTGGTTATATATTCCATTCTTTCTCAAATGAATATTACTCCTTATACCAAAACAAAAGACTTTTCATCAAACACATGAAATTAAAGTTTGTTTTAGTTCTAGGCAGAATGTTTGGTCCTGATCCAAGTTGCAAAAATATCAAAGTAAACACATTTTTGCATGTATATTCCAAATATCATTTGAAAGTCAAATGCTCTTCATTCTAGGTACAACTTAAGTATGTTCAAATTGACATGATTGATTAATGGTAGCATTAAATAGAAAAAGGAGAAACAGCAAAATTGGTAGATTGGTTTTCTTGATAATGTGGAGCCATATGGAAAGACCCAGGAAGTTATGGGTCTTTCAGAATTTTCATTTCATGTAATTTGACCCCAAAAGAGAAGAAAATGAATTCAAACATGATAGTTCTCTTTTGCATTTTCATTTTTACTCTAAATCATTGCAAGGTTTGGGCCTGTGTGTTTTTCTTTTCCATTTATAGTCCAAGAAAAAAATAATAGAAAGCTAAATGGAAATTGCCTTCATATTTTCTTTAGATTTGACATCCTGTTCAGAACTTACCAAAGAGAATTTGATATACACAGTATCATTTTATAAAATAAATGGTGTATGTCTTCTTACATGTCATTTTTTTGTAATATATGTTAATAAAATGTATTTGTTGTTACTTGTTAAGCTATAAATACATTTCATTAAATATGTAGCAGAAGTGTCTCCTCATATTTTATTGGATGCTCTCTAAACTTCACTTAAGATAGAAATGAACTAGGTCACTCAAAAATAAAAAAACTAAAATTACACCACTAGTTACAAATGATTTTGACATCTCTTGCTTAATTAAAAAATCTGCTAGTTGAAGTAATTAAATTGACAATTACTGAAAAAAATTATGAAGTATATCAGGATTTTGCAAATAAACACTTGAGGAACAACTAATTTCATGAAAAAAAATCTTTAAAAGTCAGTTCTGGAGGAAAGGACCTTCCATCTGAGTGTGGAAGGTTTCCGTGCTTGTGCATTTCCTGTGTTCCACATTGGGAGACTTGGATCTGTGTTGTCTGTAAGATAATTAAACCAAGATAAGTCAAAGAAATTTCTCTTATTTTGTAGCCTGGAATACAGAGGCTGAAGGGAGGGAGGGAGAAATAAGCAGATAATAGATTGTAAAGATGTGTCTGGACATAGGAAGGATTGACTTTTGCTTATCCAGATAAACAGTTTTATAGAAAAGTTTTGAAGATGAATGGACAGTAATTATATTTTTCAGGGTAAAGTCAGTCTACAAGTGCAGCTGTACAAGCAATTTAACAGTGAAAAATATTAGCCTCTTTTTTTAGGAACGGACCTCATCTACTATTTCCTTGTGGCTTACTGTGAAATTCTCTTCTGAATCTTCCTTGACTAAGAGTAGTGACACTTTAGTGTTAACAAAAGATCTTAAATTTCATCAAAATCTTCCCCAGAATCAGGATTCCCCACACTTCCTAAGTTTTTCCACAGTCAGACATTTAGGGGTCAGTGTTTGTTTAATTTTATTTCCCAGCAGGTTCTAAAGGAATTTGTGTAATATTTTCATGGGACAAAGAGCAAAAACATAAAAGAAAATGAATTACTCTGCTCCTGTTCTGACAAAGTAATACAAGGAAGACTGAAGGCAAGACTGGAGTTTGAGGTGAACTCCTATTTCTACTCACAGGAGGATTCAGTTGTATCTTTGTTGTCTAAGGTACTATTCTGTTTTTATTTTCCTCATAATTTTCTGTTAATTCCTACCTTTGCTCATCTGTAAGTTCTTTCTCCTCTTCTGTGAAACCATTCATTGCTCTCTTTGTCAAGACATAGCTGATTTCTGAAGACATCCTTTTAATTTAATCTTTTTTCTTTAAATCCATCTTCTCAGATCTTCCAGAATGAAATTTCTCCAGCCTAAAGCAGGATGGATTTGCATCTTATTAAAGCCCTTGGTAACATAAAATGTCAAAACACCTCTGCAGGTCAGAGATGGCCCCACCTGCAATGGTCCTTGTCCACACTTCATGTCACTCATTGCTCTGCCCTCTGCTGCAAATGTAACACTGAGCCATGCGCAAGAGTTTGCAGTGAACTGCTCATAGCATGGTTTCTGCCAGATTTTTCACTTTACTCATGAGGTTCTCTTTGAAAAGTTTGCTCTGCTGTATTGGCCACTTTATCTTGGCTTCAATAATCCATCCTTACTTTTCTTTCTCAGTTGAGAATTGCCTTTAAGAAGCTGTCAGTCTATGAATTTTTCCCAACTAAAAAGGATATCCCTCTTTTCTGTCCCATGTGGAGAATAAAACTCAATCTTTGGATTTACTGTATACATTTAAATTTGTCTGTTTACAATAGGTCTCCTGAAATAAGCTGTAGGCTGTTAGAGGCCAAGCAATATGATTTTTTTAAATTATGGCATCTATTGTCATGGTTTGTTTTTAGAGAATCTTAACATTCTATCAGAATGAGTGAAATCATTTTTTGATATTGCTTTGCTGTTTAACAAATACTTCCAAATGCCTTCATACAACCTGCTCTTCTTTATGTTCAAATGTTGCAACATCAAAATTAAAAAATAGAGCTGAATCTCTAATAAATGTGTCTTGCATTTGGCAACAGAAATAAAATTGCAATACAGCCACACATGTGTGGGCTGCTGTGGCCACTAGTATGTCCAGAGACCAATAGAACCAATGGGAGTTGTATTAGGACAGAGAAACCTGAGAAGTTATTTTGATGAAAAGTTCACTGGCACTTTCAGTGCTTGCTTGAGCTGCCAGCTCTGCCTGGTGAGTTACTATGGGAAGCTTGTCTGGGATCATGGATGGTGATCCACAGTCAGTTAGTGGCTAACAGTCTGAAAGATAGAGCATGCTGTTTTGGCGGGCTGATTCTGTGGTGACACAATTCCTGGAGCAGGCGTCTCTGGCCTGAGTGTTCCCCCCTGATTCCGTAGTCTTTTGGCTCCATTTAAGGGGGATGGCCAGAATGACTCCGTGTTGTGTAAATCATTTTACATGGTTACCTCTCGAATAGTTCTGTGCTCCACCATCTCACAGACATCTATGTTTCCAATTCATGTTAGATTCATTACCCCAACACTTGCCAGAGATTCCTAATGCTTGTTGTCACTTCTTCTGACATGACCCATTTGCTACTTAAATTCTGAAAGAAGTTGTGTTGGGTAGCCAAATTGTTTTTCTTCACTTTATCAAGGCAAAACTAAAAAAAAAAAAAATACATATTTGTGATGTAGAGCATGATGTTTTGACATGTGTACATTTTAAAATGATTTAATCAAACTAATGAGCATACTATTACCTCATACTTACTATTTTCTGTGGGTGATGAGACTACTTAAGATATACTTTTTGTGAATTTTTTTCACTTCTATTTATCAAATTTACTTCAATCACAAATAAGAATAAGTGAAATTATTAATCATCAAATACTTGTGTATCTCCCCCTGCATGTCTCTGTCCTAGCCGCAGTCAACCTGGTTGTATGTGCCTAGCTCTGGATTGCAAGGTAGGGGAAAAAGTGTGGGAAGAATTGGTCAGTATGTCCTCCAGGTTCTCTTTTTTTTTTTTCCTAGCAATCTTAAAACACATCTTCAAAAAACATAAATGATACAGTGGCAATAGTATTGTGATGAAAGCTGTCTAGATTTTTGGTAAGGTACAGTTGACTAAAGTATTGCCTAACATGCAATAGAGTTTCTGTAACTAAAAAACAACTTTTGTCAGATTCAGTCCAGAACTTTGGGCATGGGGTTAATTTATTTCCACAACATTGCTTGTCTTATCTGATGGATAGAGGAGAATTAGGAGCTAATACAGTTCACTGTTCCAGACCATAAAGATTCTCCCAGTGGAATAATTACATCCTTTAACAGAAAGTTTTCAGCCTACTCTGCGCATTCGTTGGCCTTTTCTGTAGAAAAAGTAAATGAAATTGGATATGAGGGTTCTATCATTATGTCTTGGTATGTATGTCACTAACTTAAATGGCTTTACCACCATCAAAAATGTACAAGATTTAATCTTTTTAGGACAGAATATTTCAAACATTTTTCAGTTGAGTTTCCTAAGATAATATATTTCCCTTGATACAATAAGTTTTTAAATTATAATTTACCATTGATTGAGAAAAAATTATTATTTTAAGTAGCAGCGAATGAAAGGGGGAATCCTAATATTTAAAATCTAATTCAGCTGTGTGAAATTTTGATGACTGTTTGAAGAGCCCTAATGGTTTTATTATATCCCCTAGAGCAATGAATTGAGTATTGAGAGTGAATAAAAGGCAACAATAACACATTTTAATAAAGAACATTAATTAACATATGTTGAGTGTTAACTAATCTCTCATTCTTGGCAGCCAATTTTATCAGCCAGAGGGCAGCAAAATATAAAGTCAGCACCTTCTACCTTTATCACAAGCCTTGATTTGGGGGAGGGAGGCGTGACTCACAGGCCATGTTAACACATTACTTTCTAAATTGAAATTATTCAGGCAGAGTGAAGTCTTCGTTTATTTATTTAAGCAGTGTTTCCTGCCTTACTACATTATAATGTATGATTACTCAAAGCAGAATTACAGCTGCCTTTTATCAACGATCTCTGGAGAGTTGTACTTTATTAACGTGCTTCATAATTCAGCACAATTCAGCTCATGGTATTCAGGCACCCGTGCAAAACACTTGCTGATTAATATTTGCTGTGGAAATGGTAATGTGCTGGTTATGACTCGAGTAAGGAATAAGCATTGCAGATTGGCTGTACCAGGGCAGTAAATAATGATCCTATCCTACCTGGTAACTCATCACAGTAAAGAGTGAGTCCGTAGAGACTCTGTCAGGGAAAATTAATCACTGATGGATGAAAAGTATTCATGAGGTTC
The DNA here is from genome assembly GCF_053883595.1 of Heterocephalus glaber. NCBI lineage: Eukaryota > Metazoa > Chordata > Mammalia > Rodentia > Bathyergidae > Heterocephalus > Heterocephalus glaber. Next base: position 2,910,729 of record NW_028258333.1, on the reverse strand, counting down.
TAAAGACAAAGATGTTCAAATAACTGAAGATTTTTCAGTTTTCATATTGCATTATTTAAGAAAAATGTTTTCAATTTGTTCATCTTCTTAGATATATTGTGCAGTGTTTAGCAATTTGAAGGAGTAATTTTTCAATGTAAATAAATTTTTTATGAATGACTTTTTATCATGTAGGTACTTTGTTAAAAGACATAAAAGAAAGGCTACTAAAATGTATTACCTCCTGTTGATATTTCGTACCATACTGGGTGAACTTGTAAATATATAATTTCAACTTAAATACTTCCTAAATGCATATTTTTCTCTGGCTATGGTCACGTGTGTAGGGACTAGAAAAATTTCAGTCATATATTACAAGTAGGCATTTGCTGTAGTAATAGCAATTATTAAATGTGGTAGCTGAGCTTGGAAAGCTTGGTGGTTGAGGACTTGCCTAGCATTAACAAAGGCCTGGTTTCAATCTCCATTACTGTGTTAAAACTGGCAAACAAATAAATTAAATGCAACAACAAAGATTAAGCAATTAGTACAATTCTAGTTGGTAAATGTAAAAAAAAACCTTTAAGTATCTTTTCATTTCCTAACATACTAGTTTTTACATTGAATCTTACTGCTCCTACTCATTGATACAGCACTTTATTTGAGAGATGAAGAAATGTCATTTCCTCACTAAGTTTTTCTCAGACAGCTAATCTCATGCACCTTTGCTATATTATATGTTCCTATTCTCTGTTGAGCTATTTACCACAGTAGTTTTTATTTCAATTACCTAATATATATTTAAACCATGCAGTCTAATTTTCTTATTTAAACCCTATTATGACAAGTATTCGTTTTGTTAATATATAAATGTATAAGACGTAAGCTATAGGGCTTAAATTAATATATTAAACTAATGTATTAATATACTGTAAATATGTATATATTTCCTGATGCTATAGCTAAATAACAGGCTTTAATAAAAATATTTAAGGTTGAGAAAATAAATGCCATAAATATCCATATGATATGATGGGAAGGATGATTTAATATTAATCATAAGTAAAGTAAGTAGAGGACCAGAAGCAATTAAAGAGTACTTTACAGTCTAAGATGCTCTATAAGTAATGTTCTCTTCTACTTTATAGGAAATGTTCAGCTCATAGTAGTAATTTTTAATCCTTTATCCTACCATAATTTTGTATTAGTAGTCATTTCTATGTAAAATATTGGTACATATTTATCCTTTTTTTCTGGTTGCCACTGACAATAGGTATATAGATTGCACCATTATAAATTAATAAAAGTAGAAAATTAAAGTGATTCATTTCTTCCTCTATAATCCTGCTACAACTCAGCTGTACCCTATACTACTCTGCAATTTCTTCTGTATCTGTAAAAAGGAACTGAATTCTGAGCTACAAGTATTTCTGAAATACACTATGACAGGTCTGAACAATGTTTTTTGTCAGTGTAGTTATGCCAAGCTTCTTCCTTTTTCAGTTACACAACTCAACATTAAATAATTAAAAAAATATATATATATATATCTGTTTTCCTCTTTAAAATGGAAATTCTGAACACATATATTATCTTCTTTTTTGCTATGATTTACATGCTTTTACACAATATGTAGATGATAACCCTAAGGCAGCTATAACTACTCCAAAAGAACATGCTTCAAAAAGCTTCTCCTTCAAGCCTTTTTCATCAAATTAGTGATTCTGAGACACCGTGTTCCCATGTGAACAACCAAAGAGTGCTCCAACGTGGACATTTTGTTAAAATAGCAACAGTGTGTTTCACCTCTTCTTCCTTTTCCAGCTGCAGGTTAAATGTTATTTTGCAGCACAACTTCATTGCTAAGGCAGACACAAATAAAATCCAGTGCTGGCCTTGTGCAGATATGTGATAACAAAGAACTCATTTTGTTGAGACCCAGGCAGCCTGCCTGTTTATAATCTGCTCCCTGGACTTGGATCTGTCAAAATCTAGAAAATGCTAAAGGATAGTTTGACTATTAATGCCTCAGATAAGGACTTTGATGTTTGATGTTAACCGAACAAATGAAGGAGTGGGTCTAAAAATGATATGCAAAAATCTATCCTATGTAACACTGATAGAAATATACCTTGATTAGCACTGAAGCCTCGTTAAACTTAAGGAGATCTGATTGAGTTTGTTGTCTTTCAGTCATAAGTGAGGATTGTTAGTCTTTGAGTAGAACAGAGTGGATACAATACCTAAAATACTACTAATGTATTTGAAAGAAATGACCCAACAGAAAAACTGAAATCCTGTGGTAAGTCTACTTTATTACATGAAAAGTATGTTAGTTTTTCCTAATATTTTATTCCACCTGACCTTCTGCTAAAGTCAGTTTCATTCCTAAAATCACTTGGAAAATCATTTGAATTGGTTTACCAAGTTCTGTATCATGCACTGAAACAAATACATAAAAATGACACAAATGGAAAAGAAACATAGGAGCTAATGATAAAGCCTGGGACAAAATTAATATGGGAAATAAGTTATCCCTTAAAGTGTCCCTCAGTTCTTAGAAGGTGTCTGTGAATTTTTCAAATCGAGATTCTGAGGCTCCAAATTAAAACCAAGAAAAGAAAATTGAGGTAAAGTCAATGGTATTTAAATGGAATATAAACCAGTTATTTCACACACGAGAACTCCCTAGCCCATGTAGATCCCCAGTGAGAGTGTTCGCCACAATATAAAGACAGGAGATAGACTGGATGCAAGCAGTAAGGACACTGACCCACAATACAGGGTAACAGGATAAACAGGGTGGGCTAGCACAAGGAGAAAGTCTTAAACTGCAGGAAAAGGCATTAGGAGGTGAACAACCAGCAGATGTCTTTGGGCACCTAAGGCTTCCTCAGAGTATTCTACTGAAATCTGCCTCGTAACATAAATAAACTAGAGATTGGCATATATGTCTCGACAGCACGTGATACTTTCATTATTGGGTCTTAAACAAGATAACTACTTTTCTGTACTATAGAATCACTCCATCCTAATAAATAAATAGCCATAGAAAACAAAGAAAAACACTTCCTTTTCAAGTCCTCTAAAAATCTCTAGACAAAAAGACCTCACTAACAACCTTTTTGGTCCCCTCCCAGATAATAAGAGCTTTCCTTATTGCCTTTTACTTTCTTAATAAACTTCCCAACATACACCTCAATCCACAATTTCATTCTCCCACACCATGAAACAACCTGACACTAATAACAATATGAAGTATTAGAAAGGGCATTTAAGGTATATTTATCATTACTATGAATACTGACATATATTTTTATCACATTTCATTTTTACAACTGCAGTTTGATAGTATAACAAAGTATACTGCACTGCACCTATTAAGCCCTATTAAGGGCAAAAATAGCAACATCCAAGTATGATATTATATGAAGCAAGGAATAAAAGTACCTATCTTGAAAAATGATGGGTTTTGGTAGCTTTTAGCTATAGGTAGAACTGCATTTTGGACTGGATGTCCAAGGGAATCCTATATAACTTTCCACAACCTTGAGGTACTAGTGAAATCTGGAAGGGACCCAAGCTGGGTTTTAGATTCACAGGACATTGCAGATGTGCTCACTGAAGGACAGAGAGAAAATGGAAGGATGTTTGTAGGAGGCTGGAAGGGAGGAGACTCTTGCTACACATCAGTGATTGTTTGGTAACACTAACCTGCATTTAGTGAAAAATAAGACATGGACCTAATGAACTTGACTCTTTAGATTAGGAGATTTCTAGGAAGAGTTGAATACTTTTTCCAGTGCAAAAATGATGCAGAAAGAGTTGAACTAAACAGAAGAAGCCAGTATGCAGTGTCCGATGAATTGAAAACTTAGATCATCATTATCATTGTCTCCAGGAACAATTCACAAATAATGACTTCCAAGACAGAGATCTTATCTAGTGGGCTACCAGTAAATGTAGTAAAAGTAAAGTCAAGAATGTGACATAAAATCCTTTGCTAGAGGGCTGGGGATTTAGCTCAGTGGTTTCACTGCCTGCTGTGCAAGCGCAAGGACCCGAGTTCGATCCCCGGTACCCGCCCCCAAAAATCCTTTGCTAGAACCTCAGAGAGATCTAAGATATTCATTCAGAAACATAAGCTACATTTTATTGGAAAAGAAAAGATGACCCTGAACAGAGTCCAGAACTACAGAGATCAACCAGCAGAAAAAACATCTACAGCCTAATTAAAGGGAGGTGAAAACATGACCAGGGGTTGATTCTAGGTTGTCAGCATTAGAGAATAAAGAAATAAAGAGGTTATATGCCTTTATCTCTTCTGTAAAAGTTGGGCTATGTATGGAATTGTTATTTGATGGTCACTTTCTTCGGCTGTCAAACATTTGCTATTGTTGATGAAATCTGTGTGTTGAACCTCGTTCATTTTTATCTTGTGAATAGCATGAAACATTGCAGTGCTATCTTGGTTCATGAATGCTTGTTTAGAAACAATTCAGTTCTCAAACAGAAGCATTCAGCAAAATATTGCTTCTGCTCACAAACTCTGCATCAGATGAGGAAAATGACCTTGGCCATCTTTCCCACACAAACACAAATGAGGCCATCTTCCCCCAAATCATGGAGAGAATTAAGTTTGTGAACCGAGGTACCACTCTATTTCCAATGCTGTCAATTTATGTTCATTTCCCCATCTACACCATAGGTTTGCCCTTTTCTATTGCTTCCCTTGACTGCAGTTTTTCTAGTCTATTCTCCTATAGTTGGAAATTCTTACTGAACAGTCTGAACAGAACTTTACTTACTGAGGAAACCTTTGCATCTTCACCTCATGTTCAGTAAAGACTGTGTTAATATGTTTGATGTCAATGTGACAAAATACCTGAGATAAACAACTTATAAAGAGGGAGGGTTTATTTTACTTCCTAGCTTTGGAGCTTTCAGTCCATGGGCACTTGGGCTTGTTGCTTAGACCTGTGGTGGTGCAGTACACCATAGCAGGTGCACATGGCCAGCCATGGCGGAGGAAGTTTGTTTACCTTACCAGGGCCAGGAAGGAAAGAGAGAGATAGGAAGGGGGTTGGCATCTCAGTGTTCCCTTCAAGGGGACATCCCTGGGGACAAACTTCCTTCCGCTATGCCCCAGCTTTTAAGGGTCCCACCTCCACCCAAGCCTGTAACACACATGTTCTTTGGGGAACACTTCAACATTCAAACTAAAGCAATTATTGACAAGGTAGATTTGGATAACTAACATATACTCTCTATGCTTCTGCATTTTTATTTGCAAAAATTGTGTTTTATAGTTTAAATGAATAAATGTTTATGAAAATAGATTGAATTGAATGTCTTTCAAATTTTTTATTTTATTTTTTTTCAAATTTTTTAGGATATGTGACATTAACAGGATTTTTATCATTGCTTGAAGTGACCTAGAAAAATGATTAAACTTACTAAACAGACTATGAATTTGGAATAAGCTGGTCATTTGTGAGGACTGTGGAATGAGATTCCAGTGGAGCCATGTTAATGACCATTATTCGAGAGTCCAAGGTATTAACTCATCATGGAGTCAGTTTTTGTAAACTCTTGTTGAAGGCGTAAGCTGTCCTAAAACGCATTTTGCCTAAAACATTATGAAAAGAGAAACTTTGATAAAATTATATTCTTTTTCTCTTTTAATACACTAAAATATCAATTTAGCTAAATCTAAGTGTCTACATAGAAAATTGATCCTATTTAATTAAAATGTTAAGTTTAGTTGAAATGTTAAAAAGTGTCTTGTTGTTGGTGCTGGGACATTTTGGTCTTCTGAGAGTTTAGAAAAGAAAAGGATGACAAGGAAATAAATCGTTGACTCTTTTTTTATGCTTCTTTTTTTCCTAAGTCACAGTCTCTGAAACATGTCATTATAGACAGATGAGTGAAGTAGAAATATTATAGGCAGTCAGATAGGGTTAGGTCTTCCAGAGGATCAGAACAAAGGAGAAACACTCCGTAGCTGGGGCTGGAGACATATTGGTTGGTAACTGGGCTGCAAGATAAAGACCAGATGACCAGACCAGCATACTTGCTCAAAGAACAAACTCTGAGCCTAATGAAGTCTAGATGGACATACGCCACCCTGGTGGGTGACCAGAGACCTCTGGACCCACCACTTCCTAGAAGAATCTTTGTCCTTTCCATCCACACTTGTTGTGTGACTTTTACCCAACTGGACCACCATTACCTAAGTGACTATACTTGCAACCTTATTGGAGGATCATGGCTGTGGCCCACGTTGTACCTACATGGGTTTCACCCTATAAAACTCCTCTGTAAAGTGGGGTCCCCAGCTATCCACGCAGGTCCCCTCCTGTGCCTCAGGAGCTTTCCTATCACTTGATATCTTCCCACCCTTAACCTCCATACTCATTCTTCAATTTTTAGAGAGCAAGAGCTCTGTGTATCAAACAGCTAACAGGTTGGGAGATACAGTATTTCATATTTCATCTCCCGTGTTATTTCCTGCATCGATGTGACAATCTGTTCACTGACACTGCATGGCTCACTTTTGTAGAACTTCACACCCCAAACAATACCAGAGGCTCAGAGGGAAAAAAAGCCAGTTTTAGAAAAGAAGTCTGGAGATGAGGTAGAGGAGAAGAGGCGCCTGACTTCCGTTTTCCCTGGCTGGCTGGAGGGGAGGCATGGCTTGGCTGGTGGCTGTCGCGCTCCTTCCCTCGCAGCACTTTGGTCCACTTTAGCCCCCAGTGGACTGGGACACTTTGCTTCAGCGTCCTGCTTGGCCATCACACTGCCATGCTCATCTCCCACGGTGGTGAAGCCAGGCAACGCGCTCCTGTCCCCCCTCCCACCTCTTCACAGGCTTTGGCTGGCTTTTTGAGAAAAGGAGGGGGCACCTGGGCATGGCTCAGATCAGAAAAGGAGGGATCTGGGCCCCTTATTTGCATACCAAGCCTTCCAGAAGATTCCCTGGTTTCAGCCTTGCCACTTTCTGACACAGGCCTGACAGTGGCTACATGCCTAGGGCTTCCCAGGCTCGGGTCAGGTTTAGCCTAGGAAGGCTTGCTTCTCTGGACTGACCCCCTTGTGTTCCTGGACTGACCCACCTCAGCATTCCTGTCAATCTGCTCGTGAATTATTTCTCCGGTAGTGTGGGCCCCAAACGCCCTGTAAATCTACTCCATATTCTTATCCCGAGTAGAGTGAACAGAGCCGTCCTAAGAACGAGTCATAAATACTCCCGAGCTGTTAGCACCAAAGAGCTCCAGAGACCGGTGGCCACTGAAGACAGCAGCAGAGTGCAGTGCCCAGCAGAGTCCAGCACGAGCAGCTGGCTGTGTCGCTGTTGGTGGCCAGCATTTTCTGGGGTCACCTGGTGACATCAGGACGGCTAGCAGAGCTGCTCGTTGTTGATTCAGTTTCCATCTGACTCAAGGAAAAGAAAGCTACACTCACTGGCAACAGAAATACCAAACATTCAAGAAATAAATAAGGAATGATGTTCCAGATGTTTTATTTGGTAGAGTCATACTATTAGAATTTTCAACTGCTGCTTTACAAATGAGGTAAAGAACTTAATTGTATATATTTCAACATAACCTTCCTTTAATAAGAAGAATGAATTTTATATTCTTTTGGAAATTTTCACCACACTGAGGTTATGAGGTCATGTGTCAGCATGAATATGTGGTCATGTGAGGGGAGAGGGATGTTATTCGGAAATGAAGGACATCCCTCTTGCGGACACTGGACTATGCTCTACTGTTGCTGTTGTGAATTATGTCTCATCTTCCAAAGGGACTGGGCATGGCTGTAAATCCTGCAGCAAGGTTAAAATACATAGAAGTTTCACACTGTAAAATTGTGTGACTATACTACATAGTATTGGGATATATATATTGTCTAAAAAGAACATTGAAAATGCAAAAAAGCACATTTATTAAGATACTGCAGGAACATTGGAAGAATATAAGGGATTCAATGAATCATCACTATGTGATCTAGGAATGATTAAAGGTGAAATAATGAAATGTTGTCTTCATAGGTCTCAAGATGTCCCACAGAATCCATCATCAAAGGAAGTACGTATTGGGTACTGATGGTTTTGATATTGCTCCTGGATGATTATGGGCTGGTGTTCTCATGTAAACTCTATAGATCCTGAGAATGTTGCTTCTGGACATTCACAACTATCTCCTTTCCCAAACAGGGGCTCTGGTAAGACAATATCCACCACACCAACCTGGAAACCTATATCGCCTCGAACTCTCACCTCCAACCTCCAGACTTCAGCCACGCACAAGGGCCTTGACTAGTGGGGTATTGTACTTGCTGTGGGGTGCGGTTCTTCTGCAGAACTTCCTCTGGGATGAGACCCACTTTTGCTGAAGTTACTTTTGCTTCCTCTTTGAGTTTTCTCTCTTTCTCCTAAGAATACTTAACTACTTAAGCAATAATCTCTCTCTCACTCTTAGTCACTTATACAAAAATCTCTGTCTCATTCTCTTTTTTTCCAAACAACGGACCAAAGACATTATCTTCAAGGACTTTCTAGTTGGCCTAGTTCCTATAGACCAATAGCACTTAACTTGATCTTTGATTATTTTTTTCATTTTCATATAATAATTCCACATAGTTATGGTGTACATTATAGTGTTTTGATCCATGTATGCATTATGAAGAGATCAAATCTGAAAGCTGGTGAAACCATTATTCTAAACATTTATCAGTTCTTTGTTGTGAGAACTTTCAAAATCCTCGCTTCTCACCATTTCAAATCTATAATGCATTGCATTCACCATAGTCCCCTGTTCTGATTTCTTTTACCGGAACTGATTCCTTTTAACTAACTAAAGCACTGCACCTATCGAATAATCTCTCCTCATCCTTCCCTTCCCACATGTCTTCCAGGTTCTGGTAATTACTATTCTACTTAGCTAAGATCAGGGACAGGGTCTGTTCTTAGAAGTGTGATAATTACATTTATTAGAGATGAATGTGTGGGGGAATGCATTTATCATGAGCAAAGTTCCAACATACAATATAAAATGAAATAAATGATAAAAATATCTTTTACCATTAAAATACAGATGGCCATAACCTGAACTGTATGGTTTACTTCTACTGAACAAAGAACTGTGTATTTTTTGAGCAATATTGGTAGTGCAAAAATAATTTTTAACATTTAGAGAACTACTTACATTGAAACAAAGAATTTTTCTTTTTTTCTGCTGTGTTTTCTTTATGAGATCAAAATTATTTATTAGGTCCATTTGTGATTCTTTCTGTTGTCTGAATAATACATATGTATCTTTCATATTTGTTATTAGTTTGTCCATTCTTGTTTATTTTTCTTGCCTAATATCACCAGCAATTAAAAAGATTTTAATTTAAAAAATGCTTTACCAACAATCAAATTTTGCCGTCCTTGATCTCTAGTGTATTTTAATTATTTTAATAATGTGTTTACATTTCTTATTTACTGCTTTCTTTGTCATCTATTTTTAATTTACTATGCTACTTCTAAGCCCGTGGGTTTATATTTCATTATTGGTTTTATGCCTCCTTCCTTTGAATAGCAACTAATATTTTACCTTTATTATTAAACACATGTTTATTTGCTTTTCACATGCATGAATGTTTCATATTTTAATTAGCAATTAACTAAAATGCCTTTGTGTTTGGGAAGTTTAGTGTGGGTTACTACAAATGTATTGCGATAGTTAATTTATAGTGTCGACTTGACAGGGCTAGAGATCCTCAGATAGCTGAAAGCATTATTTCTGCAGAAAGCTTTAAAGACTTTTCTGGAAATGATAGCATTTGAATCAGTAAACTAAATAAAAACAGTCCACAGTCCATGCCGCTTAATGTAATGGGTGTTATCAGTTTGCTGATGGGCTGAAAAGTGTGAGATTATGCTCTGGTTTTAAGTGTCGTCCTCTTCTGCCTTAAATGTAGGTTCTCTTGCTTCTTGGGCCTTCAAACTCAGACTGATTTATACCACTGGATTTCTGACTTCCTGACAGCATATCATGGAATTTTTTAATCTCCATAATGGTATAAACCAATTGCCACAGTAAATCTCTCTTTAGAAACAGGTGCGTGTGTGTGTGTGTGTGTGTGTGTGTGTGTGTGTGTGTGTGTGTGTTAGTTTTGTTTCTCTGGAGAACCTTGAGTAATACAGATTATTTTCTAATTATAAATACAGTATATAAGAATTTTCTTTTCTCTAGTTTGATTAATTTCTTGTGGGATTAATATCTTGCAGACTAATATCTTATAGACAGATTAACACATTTTCCCTATCATTTGGAAGATGTAATGGTTGACATATTTAACCTGTGAATTTTCCAAAATGCCTGTAATGATTACTTACTATTTCTTTAAGTTTGTCTTTTGCAGTATGCTAGATAACTGGAGTTGTATGTACCACTTTTTGACTAGCTTCAATCCTTGTACTTGTGGTTTTGTGGCTTGAAAACTTGTTTACTCTTGCTGCTAACTAGAGCATTGTTTGAATGTAACACAATTTCATTATTCTGTCTTCTATACACAATTATTTCCAGTTTTTGACAATTATAAATAAAGTTTTTTAAAATACTTGATTGATTTTGTGGGAACATACATTTTAAATTTTATAAACAAATGACTAAGAGTGAAATTGTTAGATTACATGGTCAAACATTGCCTACCTTTGCCAAAAAGAAATCTTGGAAAACAAAACAAAAAATATACAATCCAAAATATATCCTACTAAAATGCATTGGAAATGGCATGGTTCTAGAAACATCAGAATTAATTTGATACCGTGTTGGAATCTTCCTTCATTGACAAAATATTTACAAATATAAATTCTTCATTTTAGCTAGAAATTCTGATTTATTTTAAAGAGCCTTTCTTCCCAACACTCCACTGTTCTTTATAAAGCAATTTCAGGAAAATATATTTACAGTTATGTACATATGTGAATGGGTGCATATGTATGTGTTTCTAATTTCCTAAATTATCTTTACATTTTAAGAAAATCATATAAGCATGCTCTAAAGAAGTGGATCATGGGGAAAAATCATAGTTCTGTCAAAGAGGTCTATGCTTACCAAAAATACAACTCCAGCTTGGGATGAGTGGCACTGTGCTTGTGTCCAGAATATTACTGTGCTCAGGTCTTGGCCTCAAGGTGTGTCAGCCACCTTCACAGAGACTTCAAGGGCAGAAATTCAATTTCAAATATGAATGTTTCATAAGTACAAATAACTACTCTATTCAAACCTATTCCTACATGAGTCTTACATTAACCCCTATTGTCAAATGCACCCTCATTGCTTCTGTCTCAACTTGGCAGTTCTCCTCTTCTTTATTATTTAAGATCCAACATTTTAGACCATTAAAGTGAGAGGGTCTCTATGTTAAGGTAAACAATTTTGTCTTCCTGAAATGATTGTACCTCTTCCTATTTAAATGCTGCTTTGGCAAAATTGTGAGATGAGTTAAATGGTGTTCAGTCTCCATTAGTCTACTATTATCACCACTTTAGTGTTATTCATGTTAACACATTTGTTCCTTGTCTTCATCACTCACAGTGGTTGCCTCCTGATAACTAATTCACAGGGAAAATCTCCAGTGCTGAGTGTCTGTCTTAGGTGCCAGTGGGCCCTGTGGACATCACAGTGTATTTTGCAAGGGGCTGTTGTGGAAGCTATGTTCATGAGAACAAATTTTTCTTCCTTCCACAATATCTTTAATCCTCCCACTATAAAGATAAATTACTGGAAGAGACATATTGAGCCTTACCTATTTACTGTGGCAAACTGATAATTTACTAATCACTGTGGAATTAGCAAAGAGTTATGGTCATGAAGTGTTTTCCATATGATAAGAAAGAACTGAAATAAAACATTTCAAATACAGTAAATCCCTGACTTATGAATATTAGAGGTGCAAACTTCCACAGATATGAACGATCCTTGCATTTGGTGTTTTTGTATTTTACATTGTATATTTGTGTCAGAGGTGTATATGACTCGCTTTGCTGGACTTATGAATAAATCCAACTTAGGAAGGTTCTCCTGGGATGGAACTCGTTCATAAGTCATGGACTTAGTGTACAAGTACAAATACATATAACCAACTGGGGTTTTTGCCAAAATTCCAAAAGAGTGAAATCCATATTGTCTATAATAATTTTTTGAATGCTGAATATAATTAACCCTGAGGATTGCAACAGAACTTTCTCAGCCTTGATGATTGTGCCAAAGGTAGCACAGTATAGAATCTCTGGTTGTGCTTGAGCTAGAACTTTGCAGTGGTAGCCTGACTTCACTTGGAAATAAATCATGTGGCAGTGGTTCACCGGCATTGCTGATGGGTCATCATTGCTTAGTAAGTCAGAAGAATGATAAGCAGAACTCTGGTAGTACATCAGCTGAAGGTGCTTACATGCATAATTATGTGAAAAATTATTTACTTGGACTTTTTTCTACAGAGATGTAGATATTAACATTTGTGTTCTGCATTATCTTGAATTATTTTTATATATTTGTTCTTTTGTTACATAAGATCCTAAACCATCTTGATTATCCAAAATATTCAATTTGAGTTGATTCTTATGTAGTTGGTGCGCATCAGTATATAGGATTTGGTGCATAAAGAGCTCGGATCCATTTGCGAAGCTAAAGAGGTGACCCGTTTATTTCCTTTATACCAAGGAATGCTTTAGGGGAGAAATGAGTGTACTAAGTAGAAAATTGCTCAAATAAACATACACTGTTTAAGTAGGACACAGTACATTAACTATCACTTTTTTAAATGGATTACCAGTCTGAGTTTCTCCCTAGTAGGCCAAATGGGCATCTAAAAAGAGTGTCAAAGATGCTGATCAAGTAATATGCATAAAAGACCATGTGCATATTTGGAATACAAAATTAAACTTTTCAAAATTATGTATGAAGTTTTAAAAATAGTATCAGATATCATATTGAAATCTATATCAATCTGCCTACAGACTTCTACACACATCCGATCCTCTTCCTGGGATGTTATCCTTCATCCAGTTTCTTAGGTTATTTTTGCTGTTAAAAATATTTGGCCCATAGTGATTTCTACTTCACTTCTTAACATATTTTTAATATTATGCTTAGCCCACAGAATACGTGTATTTTAATGTATGCATTTTCAATCTTCAAATAAATAATCTTTTGAAGATAACACCTTATGCAATTCTTATACCAAAAACCTGTCAAGTGATTGCTCAATAATAGGAAATACAGTACAAGCAAATTAGAACCAGAAATTATCTTCCAAGGAGTCAATGTTTTATTTTAAAAACCATAAAACTGTAACTTAGGTTGCAAAATTTTATATATATATATATAAAATATAGTGTATATTACATACATTATATGTATAATATATATTATATATATAAATGTGATATATGTGTTACCCCAAAAACTTAATGCAAAATTTAAGAAACACATCTTTTGTTCTCCCAGATGATGCTATCTAAAATAACTCGTAAACTTTTGGGCAAGAAATGGAACAAATTGCACTATGATAAATCACTCCCAGGAATGAATGTAAGATCCAACCCAGTAGTCATCCAGGCATTGGATTTAAACCATGTTTTATTATCAAACAATGCATCTTTTCTATCTGTTATATTTCATTTTTGAAACTGCTCATTAAGACAGTTTAAGTGTTCATGGTTTCAGAAGTTACTGCCCTTTACAATGCCCTTTCTGCAGTACCTAAACACAAATACAGTCATTTTGTTAGTCTGTGGACGATATTTTCAGAACCTGTCACGGAAGTTTATCTTTCCCCTTCACAACTGATATCTGCTGCAGACCTTGGTTTGATTAGTTGTGTAAATGTACTGGATCCAGCAGCTGCTCTTTTTTCCGCGATTTCATGCTTTTCCACCGCCTTGAAATTAGGTTGCCATGGCTGCTCAGCCAGCATGTTTTCCCCCAGAGAAGCCCCTCCCGCTCTCCTCAGTCTACCTGTGCTTTGGAGTTTCTGTCACTGTGAGCCCACTGCTTCCAAAGAGCTCTGTTATTATGAATGAGTCTAGTATTATTGCTATTTGTGAATAATGCAAAAATGAAAACAAAATCCAGAACTACAAGTGTTTCCCCAGTGTAATCACAAAGAAAATTCATCATATTATTAAATGTGCTATTATTTGTTGGATAACATGAATTTTTTTTATATATATATATATATTTATATATATATATTTTTTTTGGGGGGGGCAGGGGATACCGGGGATCCAACTCAGGACCTTGCGCTGTAGAGGCAGGTGGCAGAACCACTGAGCTACATCCCGGACCCTGAATTATATTTTTAATTTGGCCCAAGTTAAGAGATGAAGCATGTGACTTTCTGATTCTTTACTCTGTGTTCATTTATTCCCCCACTGGAATTATCTCTATACTGAAGTCTGATTCTCCCCAGGAAATATTTGGAGAGATTTAGGAAGCTTTAGTTCAATAATCTAAGATTCTGAATCAAGTGTTCAATTTTCTTAACAATGCTCACATTTTATGTTCCATTTAAGACTTACTGTACGCCTTAGCACTTATTCTAACTAGTAACAGCCTTTGGCATCTGGGCAGCCATTACCTGATAAATATTTCTGTGATATTGTCAAATGCCTTGGTTCGTTCTCTGCAAGAGACTACTATTTTGCTAACAACCCAATGAATTTTAAGTCCCAGTATATACATCCTTGACTAGTACTCTTCCAAATTTACTTCGGGCACCTAAGATAGGTGCAAGCATGATGCAAACAACTTAATGCTTATGTGCTGGAGAATTTTGCCTCAGAACTGCCCCGCCCATCCCTTTTTTGGTACCAGGGATTGAACTGAGGATCTTGCGCTTGCTAGGCAAGCACGGTGCCACTGAGCTAAATCCCTGGCCCAGAATCCCCTTTTTTTGTACAACCAGTGCCATGTGGCAGCGAAGTACAAACTGCCCATTATGAGAGTCCCTGAATCTTCTCAACAAGCCAGTTTAAATCACATCTAGAAATACAGAGAAACGAAAATAATAAATAAATTAAAGACTTGATGAAAGACTGATAATGGGAAACAGGGAAATGGATCTTTTGCAAGTTGAATTAGGACCAAGTTGAATGGGGAGGGAAAGGGGAATTAAAACAAGTAAAAAGAAGTAAGATAATCTAAGTACGTGTACCAAATCCCCACAATGAATATAATCTTTCACATTGTAAAGATATAATAATGAATATAAAAGTAATAATATAATAATGTATAATAAAATAAGTTTATATTTTAAAAAATAAAGTTAAGCAATAAATGAAGAGATACATATAGAGTAACAGCATGAAGACAAACAAGATGATTGTCCTAATATTTAAAGTGATTACATTTTATTAGTTTGAAATCTATAAAATATTAATAAAAAGGAAAACACAAGGTTTCCAAAGTAAATGTAAGATTTCTCTTTCATTGTATGTCTTCAAATTATTATCATATTTTAAAATATATCTGTTTTAAACATATACCTTTATATTGTATTTTCATTTCACAATGAAAAATGGATTTAATGTCTTATTGTCACATATTAACATGGTAAATTGCTATTAAAAATAGATCTAATTTAGCTGAATTTTGAAATTGGCTGGCCTAGCACTTTTTCTAAACATAATCTCTCTTAATTCTCAAAATAAGGTAATAATGAAAGTTTTATTCTTATCATTACTTATATATAATTTTATGGATTAGATGAATTGTCCGAGATTGAAAAGTTATCATTTGAAATGGAACCAAACTCTGACACGCCTCTGTCAATGAAGAAAGATTCCAACAGGATATCAAATTCATTCTGATGTTTCTAGCACCATGCCATTTCCAATGAATTTTAGTAGGATATATTTTGGATAGTAAGTTGAATAATTCCAAGTTTTTATTAACCATTTCAAATAGGATGAGATTTTTATGATAGAGAGTTAAATGTAAACTAGATAAAAATATTACATTCTCCTAGACATTGTTATAGCATCCTCAAATTGTATGATACTTTCTCATAGTCTTTCTTACACAAATACCTTTTCAAGAAAGTATGAATTATTAATATTTTCTTGGTGAGTAACAGCCATGTATTTCACTTACTGAAGGATTATTTTAAAACTATCATTTCTTTGTCTCCAAATAATGTTAATTATATATAATGCTCTTAACTTTATTGCTTTCTAAGTATTTTGGAAAAGTTTGTAACTATGAAGTAGGTCTATTAATGTTAAAACCTTGGAATATATTGAGCCTAGTTGTTTTAGAAGAAAATACAGCTTCTCAATCTTCAGGCACTTCATTAGTTTCCACTACGTATTTCCTGAATCAGATCGATTCCGTGGCATATAAAGGTGTGCAGTGTTTTCATGAGTTACTGCAGATGCAGTTGACATTTTGTCTGTCTTGCCCCACAGTGTTGTCTAATTCCAGCAGCAAATCATGCATTCTTCACAAAAGATTGGGGGAAAATGCATTGACACCAAGAAGGATAGTGCTTATGTCACTGTTAAGCATAGCACTCCAGTTGAAAATGTTAAGGTTATTTTTTTCCCCTGGGCTTTATTTTCTGAATGAATGTTTATCGCCATCTGTGTTGTCTCTAATAGAATGAGAAATACACATTTCCACTAATTTAATTTGTCTTTTCCTTTTTTTCAGTCCAAATTCTTCAATCTCATTTTTTATAGCTATTCATTTCCCTACTATTGCAAAACTACATCAATTTACTTCATTGTTTAAGGTTAAAGGTCTGTATACTTCACAAGTTTATATTTACCCCATCTAATGTGGTGTTTTGGTGAGATAATTTTTGGTAGTGAAAATAAAAGGGTAGTGAAAGAAAAATATTTTTTTCCAGGAATCAAACTCAGGACCTTCCACTTGCCAGGCAGTCACAGTGCTACTGAGCTACATCCTTGGCCCAGAAAAAGATACTTTTATAAAATAATCTTCTAGATAAATTGACAAAAGGATTCTAGGAAATGAAAGTGAGAGAGAATTTAGATAATTTATGATAGAAATTTGTATGATGGACTAGTGGAGATGCCACCGTGATACTTGGGAAATAGAGATGAAAATATCAAGAAACTTTCATTGCTAAGCAGATTAAATTTTAGAACTCCTTGGGTTATATATGTGAGATTTTACATTTAAAATGTGGGGAAGAATAAAAACAATTTAAGATCCAGCTTTGAGAATTAAAAGCAGGTATATAAAAATAGTATCATGGTTGAAATCACGTTTCAGAATTATAACAAAATAGATTTTCATTTTGAAGTGATCATAATGTTATATACATAAATAAGATATAACATGAACTAAATAGTATGACCTAGTAGTAACACCAGTTTTACATTTTCATTAAATTTATCTCTATCTTTTTGTATACATACTGAATTATATATTCAAATATAATTATATGATATCATATAAACTTGTAACATTTTCCTTCACTAAAAATAAAAAAGAATAATCTATACCACGTTTTCTTTATCTAATCATGTGGTTTATAGATTTCACTGGGAATTTTACATAAGGATACTAAATTTTTTTTTCACCATACCACTGAAACACATCTGAATTCTGTGTAAAACTAAGTATATATAGGGAATTGATTTATCATTTGTTCATCGTAGTTTATAATAATGTTCTTTCATTCTGAAAATGGACCATGATCTCCATCATTCTCCAGTAACTTTTCTAAATCTCAGGTTGTCACTCTGATGTGATTGACAAAAATTTGTATACGGACTTTTGTACCAGAGAAAGAAAACTTCATTGTATCAAAAAATGTATATGATAAATATCCCTAAAATCCATTAACAAATGAATGATTCCTAATAGATTACTTAAAACTATAATTATTTGTATGAATCTAGTGATTTCATCCATCACTTGTACACGTGTGCACTTTTGATCTAAATTATCGAAACCCCTGTTTCAGTCATAATCTTAAGGAGTATAGCTATTAATTGCACCATAAAAGAAGGAAAAAAATATCTTTCCTCTTTGAGTTTATGTACTCTTTGGTTACTGGCATACAAATTAAAAGGGTTATTGAAATATATTTAATTGCCACTCAATGTAATTATTATCAGATCTGCCTGGAGTCTGTCTAAAATTCTTAGTGAGAATTGAAAATCCATAAGCAAAGAGGTAATCATTTATTTACAGATACCAAAATAAGTTTTATTTCAATAATGAAACTTACCTTTTCTGCTGAAAGACTTAGGGAAAGTAATCATCATTTTAAATTTGTTCTTCCCTCTACTTCCCAGATATCAAAATGACAGGTTCATAGAATAGAGTAGTAGATATTAAGAATTTTTTTCTAACTTACAATATATAATTGCACTTTTGGATGATTCTAGAAATATTTTGCAACAAACTTTATTGTAATTGATAACTAGACATGTGTGGTGTCTCATTAGTGGTGTCTGTTTGGTATTTTCTTATTAAGCAGTGAGAATGGAAGAGCTTCCAGTTCTGGCCCAGTGATTTTTCTCAGTTTGGCCTCTTTGGAGATAAATTATAAAAGGGTGTGAAAAACAAGAAAAGGTAGCTTTTTTAGAAAGAGTGAATATTTCTCTGTTTTAAATTGTAGTATAAAGTAGAAGATGACGAGTCCACATTTAGTTTTGGCATGATGCTTGTCATTATTTACATTTGAAATAATGTCAGCATGTCACAATCCCTGCAATACAAATATTAGCAACATTTGATTTCTCTAGATGAGACCAGAAATATTGTATGTTTTGTGTCATTCACCTCCAAACTCCAGACAAAATAATTTTTGTTTTACTAGTATTTAACTGTTTTAGAAGTCTCAGTTAAAATCTCTTCATAAAGTTTCAATAATCTCATGCAAATAGAAGTAAAGATTTCATGTAACATCAACACAATTTAATAGACAATGGTTGACATTTAAACCACATTCATAAACATTTTAAAGGAATAATGACAACAAACAACAAAATTTATTATGATTGATTTTCAGTAGCAAAACCCAGTAACTGTCTGAATGTTAGTAAATACTTTGTACCTCAGAAAATCACCTACTCAAATAATTTTAATAATTTTACCTTAGGAAAGTGTATACACTCTTATTGTATAATTACACAGGAAAAATAAGATAGAATACTTGAGGTTCAATTGATTTACATATGGTATAAATGGGTATTATCAAATCATTTTCTGAGAATAGGAAGTCATTATACAATACAGAAGAGGGAGTAGAATAAGAAAAAAAGCAATCATAATGTACAGAAGGTAGTTTGACTAGTTCTGCTATAGAGACAGAAAATAGGTGTCAAAATCAAATTCAGAATGTGGAAATCAAGACAATGTGTGATAAGAATGAAAGCTATAGATAGAGATTAAGCTAAAAGCACTCACTGGCAACCTCAAGCAGTTAACATTGCTTCCCTAAGTCCTATTCTAAGGAGTTGGTGTTGACACATCAGTTAACTATAACTTCTGAGGCTGGCAGAGGCAGGTCTAGACTAGCTCACTAATGTTGGGAGTTGGAATCACCAATAGCCTTCCAGTCTTCCGATTCACTTTCCTTATTCCAAGACCAGGACTGAACTACTCACAGTGAAGGGTCTTAAAGGACTAGGCCTTTTTCTACCCTAGTGCGCTCCTGCACTGTTACTCACACAACGATTTGATGATACTTTATGGACAATTACTGAGGTAAACTCAACTTTCGGGTGATGGTATACCCCAACATATAAAAAGAATAAACAAAGAGAGGCTCTCAAACCAATAAAATAATATGTGAAAATACTATTTTAACTTAATTCTGATAGTGTATGATGATTCTTTTGTGTGTGTATGTGGGTATGCGTGTGTGTGTGTGTGTGTGTGCGTGTGTGTGTGTTATTGAGGATTGAACCTTGATCCTTCACACTGAGCTACATCCCCCGACACTTTTTAATATTTTAAATTGTGAGACATGGTTTCTTTAAATCATTAAGTTGCCCAGGTTGAACTCTAACTTGCAATCCTCCTGTCTCAGCCTCTCAGAGTGCTAAAATTATTGACAGCCCCCACCACATCTAGCTACTTATTTTTGTAAAAACTTTCATAATTTCTTAAAATTAGAAAAAATTGTGGAGGAACAAACCATAGCAGAATTCTCTCGACAACACATGGTTTCCACATTGCTCCCTTTTGTCTTCACCTCAACAGTAAATATCCTGATTTATATTAAATGTTGCCTTGTTCTGATTGATCTGTAGACTATACCCATTTAGGTAAGATTTTTAAACTAAAAGTACAATGTAGAAACTCACTTTTTAACATAGAAACTATATTTGCCTTTTCTTCTAACATCTGCATTTTATTTATCTTTTGAGCTGCAAGAGATTACTGATTTCAGTCGTGGTCTGCTTGTGTCTCCGCGTGTAAGTAAGCCGCAGCCACACAATGCAGGTCCTTCCCCGCTGTCCCGTTCTCCCCTCTGTGAGCTAAATTGAACTGTCTGCTCCATCTGGCATGCTCTCAGCATGGTAACGATGGCTACCTGCTATCTTGCCTATCTCTTCCTAGCCTGGTAGTTTCCTGATGGCTTCATTTAGCCTTTGACAAATGCATTCAAATTTACTCATACATTCTCAGGTGTATGTTCTGGTTCTTAGAAAAAGAAAAACCTCATAGGAAATTGTAGCTTTTGCCAAAATTGACAATTAAGTGCCAGTCTGGACCTTAGTCTTATTCACTAAATACTTCCAGTACGGCAATGATTTTGAATTTGTTATAGTCTGTGTCATTCACTGACTAACATAATTAAATATAGCAATAAAAATATTTCATTAAGATAAAATACTGTGTTTTAACACAAAATATCACAAAAGTGACTAAAGGTATTCTATTTTATTATTCTCATGAATTCACAAATTATAGATGCTATTGGCTTCATGTTAACTACGGAAGTATAGAAGGATTTGAAAGAGATGTTAATGACACAGAAAAGAGAAAAATATTGAACTGGAGAGACCATTTTATAAAAAACTTTAATACAATCAACAGAGAGAATATATGGACAACAGTTAAGCGAATGGAATATAACACTACCTTCTTTCCTAGAAGATAACTATGAGTTGAATGAACAAAAATTTTGCATGAAAATTAATGATTGATTCTGGTCAAGGGAACAACACATAAATAAGTAGAGGAGAAATTGAAAACACTACCCTTGTGCTGATTTCATAAGGTTAACAGTTGCTGGTGCCTCATAATTATGTGTTAATGCTCAAATGCGGCAAAAATTGCTGAAGATTTTAGTATGCATAATTAGAATGTAACATTCTTGACAGAATCATTTTATGTATTACTTATTCTGGCTAGGTCCTTGAACCAAAGCTAGTACAGATTTCATTTACTCTTTTATAAAGGTTAAAAAAACAAATTGTTTAATAAAATATATATTAAGTCACATTAAAATTATATGGTCAAACATGCTTATTCATTTATGATTTATTCATATAAATATTAAAAGTTTTATAAGTAGTAACAGTTACAGAATTAACAATTAAATCATTCACATGTTGCTTTTCAGAAATTATTAAAAGTACACAAATCAATGAAGTACACAAATATGCCTTTGAGGGCCATTTTTCCTCAAGGAAACACCAGCAAAACAGAATGAACAACACATTAAATAGATCATTAACCAGGCCAGGGATTTAGCCCAGTGGTTCTGCTGCCTGCTTTGTAAGCACAAGGTCCTGAGGAGTTCTCTCCCTGGTACCAAAAAAAAAAGGAGAGAAAGAAAGAAAGAAAAAGAAAGAAAGAAAGGAAGGAAGGAAGGAAGAAAGAAAGAAAGAAAGAAAGAAGGAAAAAGTCATTAACCATGACCATATGGGATTCATCCAATTTATGTAAAGATGTTTCAACATGCATAAATCTATAAATGTGACACAACACACTGTGAGAATGAAATACAAAATATGATTTCTTAAATAGGAATATTTGGCAAAATGTAACATCTTTTTCTGAAAAAAAATCAACAAAGTTGGTATAGAAGGACTGTAGCTCAACACCGTAAAGGTCATTACATTACTACCAAATATACAACTACCATTATACTCAATGGGGAAAGGCTGAAAGCTTTTTCTCCCAGGTCTGGAGTCAAAAAATGATGTCCTCTTCCATTACTTGTATTTGTTATATTGGAAATCCCAGCCAGCTCAATTAAGGAAAAGAAAGAAATGAAAAATCCAAATAAAAAAGGAAGAAATTAAGTTGTTCCTGTTTGCAGACTCTATGATCTTACATACAGAAAATCTTAGAGGTGCCACTAAAAACTTCATAGAACTAGAAAAGAAATTCAGTAAAGTTGCAGGCTTAAAAAAATCACCACACAAAATAAGAAGCATTTCTACACACTAACGTCAAAATATTTGAAAGAGAAATTAAGAAAATCACCTCATTTGAAATAACTACCCAAAAATTGAAGAATTGAGCCTGGGAGAGAAAAACTATAAAACATGATTTCCCTACCTAAAAAAACTATAAACTTTTAGTGAAAGAAATTGAAGAATACACAAATAAGTGGACAGATGTCTTGTATTCATGGATTGAAAGATTTACTATTGTTAAAATACCTATTTGACCTAAAGCAATGCTGAGATTTCATGTAATCTCAATGAAAATACCCATGACATTCTTCATAGAAACAAAATAATCCAAAATTTTATTTGAAACCACTAAGGACTTCTAATGTCCACAGTATTACTGTGCTGTTATTCATAGGTCTAAAAAATAAACAATATCAAATTATTAATTTAAGATCAGAGGAATTTGCCATGTTTTCTTACTACTATTTTCTAATACACCTGGGATGAAACAAAAACAAACACTCTGTCTTCTGAAAAACAGTAGTTTTCTTGTTGTTGTGTCTTTTTTTTGGTACTGGGGATTGAACTTGGGTCCTTGCGCTTGAGGGGCAGGTGGCAGAACCACTGAGCTAAATCCAGGCCCAGTAGTTTTAATGTCTAATAGTTCAGGTTATGACTTCCATTATTTATGAAAAAAATTTAAGAAGAGTGCTTCTTCAACATCACCCAAGAGAAAAATCATTCCTGCTAATCAAGCGGGGATCCATTGCCAGGGTTTTAAAATGGGCATAGCGTGGTAATCGTCACTTTGGAGGAATGGGGCAAGATTTAGCAATGAGAAGGGACAAATGAAAATGGCTCTTGAGTTAAAAACACCTTGGCTTAGTTCTTAGCTCAACTAATTTGTATTTATAAAAAAAGTCCATGTCCAGGTATCTATATCTATAACACAATGTTGGTGACACAAATATATTTATGAGTGCTCTGTATTTGTAAATGCCATAGAAATGCAAGAAATAACAAGGCATTAATAGTTATATCTACATGTTACTATATTCTCAAGGTTTGTATCTCCTCAAGTGGTAAACTCCAAGGCAATGTTATTAGGAGGTGAGGCTTGTGGGGGTGATGGTTAGGTCATGGGCCAGGGCCTTTGGGAATGGAATTAGTGCTCTGATAGTATAGGACCAAGGGAGCTCATTCATCCTTGTTGCCGTGCAAGAACACAGAAAGAGCCATCTGTTTATGGAAAATGGCCTTCCTCAGACACCAAGTCTGCGGGCAGCTTATCTTGGACTTCTCAGTCCAGAACTGTGAGAAGCTTTTGTCATTTCTAATCTTACCCAGTTTATGCTGTTTTGTGACCAGTCCTAGCAGACTGAAACACAATACTTTAAAAAAATATAACTAAGATGGTGAGAAGAAAAGAAAAATGAAGATTGACTTTGAGGTAATAAGGATGAAAGAGGTAGTAAATGGAGAATAATGAAAATGTGAGATAAAGGATTGCATATGGATACGACCAGAGATGAAGTCAAAATAATACTAAGAAAAGAACACAGGTCATACAAAAGGTAAAAGTAAAATTTAAAAAATAGAAGGGAAGCAGAAAGAAGAGAAAGGAAGGAAGCTAAAGGAGAGATAGAAGGTATGAACAATGAAATCTTTGGTCTCTTACACTGTTCCCCACAAAAATCTTCAAAACTCTTGAGTTGACATAGTAGCCCCCGTTTGTCACTGGATCCCTACTCAAAATTGATCTAGGATATGCTGTCTTAGGTTTTAAGATAACTGTATCTTTCAGCATTTTTATTCCATTCTATTATATATATTGATTATAATCGGCAAAGCAAGAAGAGCATGGGAACATATTCAGTTTTGAAGTCAGAGGTTCTAATTGGAACTTCTTGATTGCTAAAGAATATTGTAAGGAGCCAGGGATGTACCTCAGTGGCCCCGGGCCTGCCTGGCAAGTCTAAGTTCCTGAGTTCAATCCCTGGTACCACACACACGCACACAAAATAAATAAAATAAAGAAGACTGTAAGATTGAAATGACACTTACAAATGTAACCAGTAAAAATATGTGATTTTACTAACTTACAGAGTTCTAACTGATATACAACAAGCTACAATAATTTAATATATATATATAATTTTTTGAGATTTGATAGATAGATATACCTGTAAATCATCATTTTGATCAAAACAAGTCACATTTCTTTCACCTCCTAAAGCATCCTTGTGCCAATTTATGTTCAGTCTTTCCTTCCACAATTATTCTGAGGAATCCACTGATTCATGTTCCTCCAATGTGGATTTGACTTCATTTTTTAAAAACTTGTGTAAACAAATGTATACAGGATATACTTCGTTTATCTAGCTTCTTCTGCTCAACATAATTATTTGAAAAACTACACACTTTGTTGCCCATGGCAATGGTTTACCTCTTTCTGTAAGTCAGTGGGATTCTATTGAATGGATAGAGAGTAACTTGCCTTCTATTAATCACCTGTTCAACATTATTTAATTAGGTTATGTGTATTTTTTACAATAGATAAATTGATACAATATTTTTTGTAAAGATTTTGATAAGAAGTTTTTATTTCTCTTATGTCATGCCTAGGAATGGAATGGTTTGTCTTATAGTAGCTGTATGTGTAAGCTTCATACAAAAAATCTGCTACACTGCTTTTCAAAGTGGACTTATTATTTTCACCAGGAATAGAAGAACCTTTCAATTGCCCCAAATGTTTGTCATCAGAGAGTATTGCCTGAATTTTATTCTTGTCATTCTAATGAGTATGAAGTGGGTATTGCCTTATGACTTCCTTTTCCATGCACCTTAATATGTAGAGCACTGTAATGCATTTGTTGACTACATAACTTTTTTGGACATTTTTTTCTTGTTTGCTCATTTATATTAGGCTATTTTCATCCTTAGAGATGAGTTTAAAGGTTCTTTTCTACAAAATTTCATTCTGTCCTTGGTTTAGCTTTTCATTTCCTAAATTTTTATGATCTTCAATCTATCTGCTATCTAAAGTTATTATGATTTGCATAAACTGTTCTATGTTAGAAAATTTTTCATATTCAAATGTTCTAAGCATTTTTACTTTTCTTTTTTATGGTTTTACTAAGTTGTTACATGTAGTTATATAGTTTCTTCCAGATTGTGCCTGTGTGTATTAATATTGTGCATTGTGAGTTAATTTTTGGTGATTACTATTTTCCATAAGAAAATATATAGTAGAATGTACACAATTTTTTTAAATGACATTTATTTTCTGAATGTCATTGACACTTCTGTTAAAAATAAAATGACTAGGCCGGGGATTTAGCTCAGTGGTTTCATGCAAGTGCAAGGACCTGAGTTCAATCTCCGGTACCAAAAAAAAAAAAGACTCACCCTACATCCTAAATTATTGGCCTATATCTAATTCATATTGTTATTAAACCATCTTACTAATATTGGCTTTGTAGTAAGTCTGAAAAATGAGAGTAAATTCTCAAAATTTGTTCTTCATTTGCAAAAAATGCTTTAGCTAGCCATGAGCTTTTAGATCTAAGTCTTTTAAAGTTAAAGAATTTAAATTTTTACAAAATTTTCCTAGAATTTAGTTTAGATTGTCTTTATATAGCAACATAGAAAAGTGACATCTTACTAATACTGATTTTTTATGTTTGAATATAATAAATCTCTCCTTTTCGTAAGTTATATTTTTAAAGGAATTTCTCCATATAACTTCCTCAAGTTATTTACTGTGGATATGGTTGCTTTTATTGTTCTATAATTATCCCTAGTATCATGATTTTATTATTGATATGGTCATATTTTTCTTTTGTCCACTTAAAATTTTCCATTTAGTGTCTGTTTTCAATTTTGTTAATTTTTGCTATTGGGTTGCTTTTCCTCTATTATTTTGCATTTTCTTTGGTCTTTTATTATCACCATTGATTCTAGTATTTACTTCTTTCAAAATTTTAACTATCCACTATTTCAACTGCAGTACACAAATTTCTATAATTTTTTTTTGGTACCGGGGATCGAACTCAGGACCTTGTGCTTGCGAGGCAGGTGGTGGCACCACTGAGCTCAATTTCCACAAATTTCTATAATTTCTATAATGTTTTAAAATATAACATAATTTATAATGTTTTTATAACTTGTAGTTTATAATTAAATTTAAATCATTTTCTAAGGGTTTTTTTGCAATTTTGTCTTTGACTTATGAAATATGCAAGTGTGTTATTTAATGTTATATTAGTTGAAGTTTTCTTAGATGTCTTGCTGTGATTGGTGTGTAGTGTAATTAGGAAGTGTAATTGCAGCGTAAATAGGAAGACATTCTGTACTTTGACTTTTTCAAAGACATGTTTTATGCCCTGGTATGTGGTCTACCTCCAGTGCGCCTTGTGATCATGAAAAAGTGTGGGGATTTAGCAGTTGCTACACTCATGTTCTCTAAATATCATTTCAATCAAAGTGCCGATCTTCTATTTCCTTGCTGATACTTTCCCCATTACACTTTTGAATCACTGCTAAAAATGCAATCATATCTACAAGCATGACAGTTAATATTCCCTTGAATCTTTTCAAATTTATTTTCATGTAATGAAATCCGTGTTATTAGGTGCATTCCTATGAAGTATCCTATCTTTCTAACAATAATCACTCTTTCATCATAAACTGTTTGTTACCGGTATTCCTCTTTCTTTGAAATTCTATTTTAATATTATACCAGCTGTTTCCATTTATTTACCTCCAACTTACATCTCTATGTCCTTTTGGAATCATGTGGCTAGGTCTTGATGTTTGAAACTAACATAGCATTATATATATTTTAAATGATGCGTTTAGAAGATGAACTTTTAATAAAATGTGGAAATTTGTCAGGACTTGTAATATATTTTTTTCTCTCTGATTTCTATTCCATTGCATTCCTTTTCTTTCTTTTATATCATAAGTTTAATATTTTCTTTTCCTTTTTTGGGGGGTACTAGGGATTGAGCTCAGGACTTAGAGCTTGCTAGGCAGGTGTGGTGCCAATGAGCTGCATCACGGGCCCATAAATTTAATATTTGAATTGACCATTTTAAGTCATCTACTGGCTTTTTGTTTCTGCTATGAATTATTGCTTATTCCTAGGATCCCAGAATATGCTTCTAGAGTTTAATATTCTGTTTAGAGTTAATATTTTACCACCACTTAGAAAATACATAAAAGTAAAAAAGATTGTAACAACACAGGCCTTTGTATCCTATTATTTCCGCTATTTTACGGTTTAGTTTTCTGAGGCTAGCATTTCAAACCCCAGTATACAGGATGGTTTTAAACAGCAGAATCAGTAACAAAAAAGATTGAAATTTTAGACTGTGTATTAAAAAAAAACAAGAAAATCAATCTTTATATTTTCTGACATATTTATTTGTGCAGATGATTTTTCTTTCTTCCTGAACAGTGAATTTTCTCTTTAATACATTTTCCTTTTTACCATAAAGAACATTCTTTATCATTGCTTATGGAATCCTCTATTTTCTTCATACGAAATATCCCTTTTTTCTTTATTCCTGAAAAATGATTTTGCTGAACATAAAATTCTGGTTCAAACTTTATTATGTAGTTTTCACCATGTTAGAGATATTTTTGGCTCTTTTCTGGCCTCTATGGTTTCTGTTTGAAAATCTAAAATTATTTGCTGTTGATACTTCATTTTTTTCTACTTTTTTCAATATATTTTCTGTTTAGTGGTTTTTTGTCTGGGTAGTTTCATATGATTAAGCTTGGTTACTTTTTAGATTATCATTTCTGTGATTTGTTGAACTTGTGTATAAATTTATATCTTTAAAAAATATAGGAAGTCTCTATTATTTCTTCAAATATTTTTTATTCAAATCTTTCTTCTTGTTTTTCAATAAAATGTTAATTATGTCTTTTGCTAGTTTCAGGTTCAATAAATATTCATTTTTAAATTCATTTTTTTCTTCTTTTTAATTGGATAATTACTATTTGGTATCTTTAAAAGTTCTCTGTTGCTTTCCACTGTGACATTATGCTACTTAGTTCATTGGGTGAGTTTTTTTCTGCTTTGTTCTAAATGTTGTAGCCAATAGCTTTGAAAGTTTGATTTTTTTCTTTTAAGTAGTTTTTATTTCTCCACAGATTGCTATTTTTATTCGCTATAGGTCTAATTCATTTTCATAGAATGTAGCTTAAATATCTGCTTTAGAATTTACATCTATAATTCCAAACAATAGGTCCTGCAGAGACTGACATCTACTACTTTTATTTTCTATTCCAAATGGTGTCCATTTATCTGCTTCTGTTGTTTGTTTACCTTGAGTAATTTTGCATGGTATTGTGGACTATATAAATAGATGTTTATATAGCCTGGTGTCTACAACAATTCCTAGTAGAATGTTTAAGTGGGCAGTTGACCCACTTAATATATAGCCAGGAGTTTGCCTCACATTCTGTGACTAGTGATTCAAATTTCACGTACATTTTCACAGCCTATGCTACACAATTTTGGAACTGTCCCATGTATATGCTCTGCTGAGGACTGTGACTTTAGGTCAGATCTTTTTGATTTTATAAACCATTAGTTTTGTGGTTTTAGGAAGTCCACTGAGGAGTTGAACTGAAACTGGTACAATTAGTTCAAATCTCAGTTTATCTGTTTAGTATTTGTTCTGTTGCTTTGGACCTGCCCTGTACATGTTTAATTCAGTAGTCAAGCTAAGGCTTGTGTTATACACATGAAAATTATAGTCTTGTCTTTCAGTGCTCAATTCTCTAGAATTTACTGTGCATTCACCTGCACATGGTAGCAGGTTTCTGTGGTCAGAAGGAAGGGGTCTCCAGACTGTGACAGCTATGTGTAATGCTATTGTTTTCCACAACTGCAGTCCATCCTTGAGGGAAGCCAGAAAAGGAAAAAAAAATTTCCTACCTTTGTTTCTATTTTAGAGTAAATCAGGAGTTATCACTGTTTTTCCTCTGATTGCTACAGTAGCAGCACTGGGAAGAGATTGTAGAGCAGAAATAGAAATGATAAGTTTTGATTTCAAAACAGCAACTTTGAGTTTATCTGAAGATAAAATTTGGTTATTTGTCCCATTTCCTGAATTTAGGTATGTTTTACAATCAATATAAATTACTACATTTTGAATGTAACTATAAAATTGCCAGATTATTCTAGGTAAATCTAAACTTGATGGTGTTTCTCTTCTGGTATGTTGCCATGATAAACTGAGTGTAATTCATGTCGATACTATATTCACTGTGAATATGTCTTACATCAGAGCTAGCATATAGTGGGCAACTCCTGCTCTAAAAATAAAGAAGGATATTTAGGATAATATTTTCTAATAAAATCTCAAGTGGGCAATGAAGTTTTTATATAACATAGCTGATGATCTTCAGCAATTCATGGCAAAAAGTCAACCTGCCCCTGAATGAAGATTATTTGTACCAAAGGTTTTCAAAGTGACTCAAGCTTGAAATGACTTGCCTTTCAGAATGATCAAGTTATATTTAATATTAGTGAAATTGCTTTCACCTTCAAATCTCTGCCCTTAGCAGAATATCCTGAAAAGAAGTCAATCATTAAATTGTCAGTAAAATGCTTCTAGGTGACACTGATCTCTCAAAAGCTGTCTAAAGGCAGCAGACAAGAGATGCCACTCCCAGAAGTTTGAAGTATGATAGCCCTTGAAGCTTTGTTTTGTAAAATGGCACAGGTTTACATATGACAACATTTCAGAGCTACATCTTCCTCATAAGTGGAGGATGAAAACTTTCTTTGTTTTTATGTCTAAGACACTTGTCACTTTTGACAAGACGGGAATTCAAACTTCTGTGGTAATGAGGTCAATCAATCAGATGTACTTGGTTTCTACTGAGTACCTGCAACCGACTGGCCATCTCCCATCTTCCCCATGTGCAAGATGAAGTTCACAAGCGTGGTTGGTAGAGGCTCCTCTAAATGCCCTGCTTTGCCCTCTCTGATGATACTTCCTATGCACAACCCACAGCTATGCAGGGCAGATGTGAGGAAAGATCTGAGAACTTCTGAACTTCAAACTGCTAACTCCTCAAATCTTGCATCCTATAATGTACTTTTAAATCTGTCTTTGCTGTTTGAATCCATGCTTGATTTCTGCTTATTTTCTGTACTATTAATTCTAGGACCAGGATTTAAATACGTTATTTATACATGATCCTACAATCCTTGAGGTATGTTTTAGATCCATGGTTCTGCAGCCTGTTTCAAATATATATGGACCCTTACCCCAGGCCTATATTTCCCAATCTATAAACTCTGGATGATACTACACTGACATAGCTAGATAATAATACTTGAACTTCCAGTTATTGCTCCACTCTGTAGCGAAAGAGCTTGCAAGTGTTCACTGCCATCATTACAACTATACAAGTACATACAAGTACCTCTATACAAACTGAAAATTAATTATTAATTTTGTATCCTTTATAAGCTCAGATAAAGAGTATGTGTCACCAGGAAATTTGGAGAGATAGCATCATTCGGACAGATGTATATGAAATCTGAGTTCCCAGAAGAGAATCCATGGAATTCATTTTGAATGAAACTCAAAAAGGATAATTTTGATATGCTACTTGAGACAGAATGTGAAGTAAAGAACATGAGCCATTCCTGGGAATTGCTGTCTGAAAGGAGTTCCTGCATGTCTGTAGACTTTGCTTACAGGAATTTAATTATTTTCTGGCAATTGGTTTCTCTGCAAATAGCAATGAAAAAAAAATAATTGTGAATTAGCTCCCTAGCCATTACCACAGCAAAGACCTATTTGAAGTATAAAGCAAGAAGAAAATGGACAGAATCTAATTTCATGTGTCATGAAGGCATCCTCACCCTGCCCAGCTGTGTCTCACCTGAAGGGTGGCAAAACCAACACACAACAAGAGTATAACAAAAAATTTCCAAAGGTGTGCAGACTTCAAAAAAGTATTTTGGGAATACTGAAATTAAGGAAGGGATAAGGGTCGGAAGAAAATATGCTATACTGCCCTATGACAGCCAGGGAATCTGGCTTGAAATGTACAAAGTTTGAGTGGGTGAATAATTTTTTTCTTTTTATTGTGCTATTGGCAATTCGACCCAGGGCCTATGTCTAGATTCAATATGACAGATATTGAACTTTTATGTCTAGATTCAATCTTCTACATGTTAATTGCCAGTTTTTACGGCACCTTTCTCAAAGAGGCTATCTTTCCTCAAGTATAAGTTTTTGCCTCCTTTTTTGAAGATCAAATACCTGAATGTTCCTGGTCTTGCTTCAGTACTCTCTATTCTATTCCATTGATCTGCATGTCTATTTTTGTGCCAGTACCATGCTACTTTTTATCACTATAGCTTTCAAAAATAACTTGAACTCTGGGCTTATGATACCTTTTGCTTTGTTCTTATTGCTCAAGAGCAATAATATTGCTCAATCTATTCTGGGGCTTTTCTGATTCCATATGTATTTTAGGATTTCGCTAGATTTTTCTCTAGTTTTGTTTTCTCTAGTTGTATGAGGAATACTATTGGTATTCTTATTGTGATTGCATTAAATCAGTTGTGGAAATATGGCCATTCTGATAATATTGGTTCTGCCTATCCAGGAACAGGGGATATATTTCTTTTCTCATGTCCTCTGCAATCTATTTTTAAAATACTGTGATTTTCATTGTAGATGTCTTTCAATTCTTTGGTTAAGTCCTAAGCATTTAATTTTTCTTGATGTTTCTGTGAATGACATTGTTTTTCTAATTTATTTCTCAGTGAGTTCATTATTGGTGTACAGTAATGCTATTGACTTTTGTATATTTGTTTTATATCCTGCTACACTCCTGAATTATGTTATTTATTCTAAGAGTCTTTTGATGGAATTTTTTGTCTTTGATGTAGAGGATCATGTTACCTGCAAGTAATGATAGTCTGACTTCTCTGTTTCCTATACATCTCTTTTATTTATTTCCTTTGCCTGATTGGTCTGGGCAATTTTTGGACCACTTTATTGAACAGGAGTGATGGTAGTAGACAGCCTTGACTTGTTCTTGATTTTAGAGGAAAGCTTTGAATTTTTCTCCATTTAAATAAATTTTTTGGCAGTAGGTCTGTCACAAATGGCTTTTACAAGAAAGAGTAAAATCCTTTTGTACCTATTTTTTCAGGGTTTTTATTATGAATGGATGTTAAATTTTGTCAAAAAGATTTTCCTGTGTTTATTTAGATGTTCATGTGAGTTTTGTCCTTTCTTTTGTTTATGTAATGAATTAATATTTATTGATTTGCACATATTGAACAATCTTTCATCCCAGAGATGAAGCTTACTTGGTCATGATGTTTAAATTTTTTTATTTGATAATTTGTTGCATTCTGTTTTTTGCCAGTATCTTGTGGAGGATTTTTGTGTGTATAGTTATTAAAAGGATTTGTATGTAGTTCTCTTTTTTGTTTGAGTCCTTCCCTAGTTTGGCAATCAGGATGATGCTAGTTTCTAGCTTTTGGAATAGTCCTTTCCTTTCAATTTCATTAAACATTTTGTGGAGTATTGCCATTAGATCTTCCTTAAAGTTCGTGTAGAATTCAGTGGTGAATCTGTCAGTTCCTAGGCTTTTCTTTGTAGGATTTTTATTATTGCTTCAATTTTTTTGACTTTAAAAAAATTACTCAGGATTTTTATATCTTCTTGGCCCAGTTTTGTTTGGAATAGATACATTTTTCTTCTTAGAGTGTGCTCTAAAAATGTGAGTATCCTGAATAAACAACATTGCTATCTGTCAACTTTCTAAGCTGTACAGAGTAGAAATTAATGTAAAACCTTCATAATATTACCAAAAGATAATAAGAATCTACATACAAATTGCATCATATCTTATGCCACACAACCATATTTTTCAAACAGGACATTGAATAAGCCCATGGGGATGAAGAGAGGATATTTTGTTTCTATTGTGACATTTCTGATAGCATCATTATTCTTGTGTTTTTGCTTCAGATTTCTTGATGTAAAACATTCCCATGACTGTGTTTGTTGGATAAGCTCAACTTTTTTGATGTTCTAGTTAGAAGCCTTATTTGTAAAACAAATATAAACATAGCTTTTTTTCCCTAGGAACAAATTAGAGCTTATAAGGACAATAGAGCCTGTTCATTACTCCCTAAGTATTCTAGAACTTTATAGTACTATGAGAATAAGAACAAAAACAAAACAAAACAAAATTTTCTATGCCAGAAAGCTCTCCACCAGTATGCCACTCACTTTGCTAAAATTTCCTTTTGCCTTCTTTAGGAATTTAAGCTTTCATTTTCTAGAAAATTATGTTCTCAAACATCTACTTTCCAGATTTTTGGAACAAAATTCAAAAGACACAGAGATGTTCTAAAATTACAGTGAGCTACAATGGAATATCCATTTATAGTACTACCTTTTGAAATAACTATATTCATGACTTATTCACTTAATGTAACACAAGTATTAAATTTACCTAACCTATTGAGAATTAAGAATTATAACTTAACATACTGAATAAATAAACGATTATCTCTTTTCTCAGTTTTCATCCACAGAATTCTTCTTTTTGACCAATTCCCCCATGTGATAAACATTGCTTTCATTTTTTATTATTTGATATTATTTGATTATCAGCTATCACTCTACGCCTTTATTTCTCTACTTTCTCAGAGGACTGAAATCATTTTAACAAGTCATGTTGGTCAAACTCTATATGATTTTATTCTTTATATTCTCTGAAATGTTATTTTTCTTCACAATATCCCCTGTTATGCCATTCTTTGCTTTTATTTTCTGCAACCTGTCAGTGCATTGTTATAGACTCTTTGCCCGGAGCATGCAAGACCTAGAGATGACAAGTTGCATCACAGTGTGCATGATTGCTCTCAAGGGTTGGTTATGAACATGACGGTTTCCCCAGCTGCTGTCACAAGTACAATATTAGTATTTCTTCTCATTAAAATCACAATAGTTTAAAGAAGAGTCACTTTTCATCAAGGGACAATGTCCACGTTTATATCCTAAAGTCAGACAATGGGAACTGCAAAAGTTTCTGTATAAGCTGTTAATTAGCTGCTGAATGGATGGTTCAGCTGTGGTTGGTCTTGCTGCCTGGTTTCACACAACACAAAATGACTCTGAAAAATGACATTATTCTTGTCAGGCTATGTAATAATTCTGTATGATAGTTAAGGGTTTTAAACCTACATTTAAGATAACTGATCATTGGCCCTCTTTACTTGCCTTTATCCCGCTCAAAAATTTATATGTATTCAATATGTAGGGATGACAAGTTTATTGTATAGTTTACTTTTATTTGCTACTTGAAAGTCAAAATCATATGAGGGAATTTCTCCCGAGTATATTCACAAAAAGATCTCAATATGGTGTGTTATGATTTATAACATAGTTCTAAAGTTTCATAACAAGGGCTGAATAAATCTGGAAATGCTAGCTTTATTATAAGCAAAAGTACAACGAGCAATTGTGTAGAATATTCTTTAAAGGAAGCCATTCAGAAATGAAGTTAACAAGAGGTTGCTGATTTTTTTAATACATCTTGATGCAACTGAGGAAAATAGTCTAATCCAGATATCCTCCCTTTGCGGAAGCTGGAGTACCAGCTGTAGCACCAGGTGCCTCTCAGGGCCTTTAGGAAATGGGAAGTGATTCCCCAGGACCTGGAAAATGATTTTGAGTTTTCTATCACTAATTGGTGCAACAGTTGTTATTATGAATTTTTAAGCCAATAAACTAGTTTGTAAAGGCACATAGAGAAATGAAATTACTTAATATGCAATAAACCATAAAAGTTTTGGAGGCAATGGTCAGCAACTTTCTATGAGTGAGCTGATTTATACTCCATAGCAAATATATCTACTATGAAATATATATATATATATACATATATATATCCTGTATATATATTTCTGTTATGTTTTGGACCAAGTTGTTTTATATTTAATTGCTTCATGTGTAGCTTCTCCTCTCAGCTCTGAACTAAAATCATGAACTGGAGCAATTTTTGATAACTAATATCTGTGAAATAGATGCTTGCTAAACTTAATTAAATTTATTTTCATACAACTTTGAGTTTTCCATCGGGCTCAATCTCAGTGATCTTTGGTGTGGAATTATTTAAGAAAAGAACTTTCTATACCAGTGTTGTTCCTATGAGAAGCTTGTATTTAGTAGAGCGTCAAAATTGGTTTGTAGATTAAGGGCTGCTTGGATCATCTTTGCCCCCAGGATTTGTGTTTATGAAATTCATTTAGAAAGCTGTGAGAAGTTCATCCCTTTTCCTGGTCCCAATGTTACTGCAGCATGGCCTCAAAATGTCAGCCTGTAAACATTATTTTGGAGAAGAAGAAAGAAAACCACAGAAATATAATAAACATTTTATATTTTTATTATGTCAGAATAATTTTAAATATATCTAATTTCATTTTCTTTTGAAATATAATGCCATTGCTATAAATATTTTATTAAATAATAAATTCACTTATCTCTGATCATTCACATTTACTTATAATAAGGTGCTATTTTGTTTTTTCTTACAATGTAGATGTTATAATTTTCTTTAAAAAAAAAAAAAAGTCTTCCAGAGAAGACATCATATAACAGGGATATCTCTTCTTGCTCTATAGGCCCTTTGCCATGAAAAGTTTTTGTTGCTGTTGTTTTGCTTTGTTTTGGTTTGTTTTTTGAGACAGGATCTCCCTATGTAGTTCAGGCTGGCCTCGAGCTCACCATGTAGCCTAGCCTGGCTCAAACTTATGGCAATTCTTCTGTCTCTGCCTCCTGAGTGCTGGGATTACAATGGTGTACCCTCACTCCTGGCTAAAGTTGTTGATATATCATTATTTTAATAAAGCTTGGAATGAAATTTACATATAAGCATATATGGGCATATATATGTGGTGTTTTGAATCTAAAAGTAATCTCTAGTTGTGTGAAAGTTACTTATATTTTAAAATGTTCTGTCATTTCAATTAAATAGTTATTTGTATATTTAACAACTGATTATTGTGTACCTTCTAGTGTGTCAAAACTATGCCAAGTGACAATTACTAATAGTAAGCAAAACAAAAATGACTTTCTCCTCATTGCAGCTAAAACAATACCAGGGTATTGACGATATTTTGGAAAACACATTTCTTTTGTAAGGATTTATAGAGCTTTTCTGTGAACTTTGGAAATAGCTCATAGAGCAAACATTCTTTTTGTTTTGTTTTTTTCATACTGGGGATCAAACTCTGGTCCTTGCGCTTGTGCAGCAGGCGGCCAAACCACTGAGCTAAATCCCTGGCCGGAGCAAACATTCTTTCTTGGGTGCCTTTTCTTATTATTCTATTTTACTTTATCTTGATACAGGATCTTGCTAAGTTGTCCATGCTGGGCTCAAACTTGTGATCCTCCTCCCTCAGTGTCCCGGAGTGTTGGCGTTTGCTGGAGACTCCTGCAGTAAGACTCTAGTCCTACCTGCCCAGTGTACAATGCAGGTCTGAGGAAAAAAATACACTAAGAGACAGAACTAGGGAAAACTAGGCAGGACTAGAGAAAGCGGGTGGCAGGACGACCAATGCCCATGCAATAGACAAAGGCACTGGACAGTCCCATGCACTGACTGACTGGCAATCAATTGAGCTAAAGGCGAGCTAGGAGTGGTTTCTATGGAAATTAATGTAAACAAGGCTCATAAAAGACAAGACAAAGCATTATTGAATTAGGAACAGAATAGACCAAATATATGGTTGTAATCAGAACACTGTCCTTCTAGTCAGAAGGTTTTAGTTGTGGGAATGGAATTTGGGTGCAAGTTAACTCTGACCTCAGCATGTAGGTTTCAGCCAGACTCACTTCTCTAAACAAGGCAACTGCGGGTTAACGCTTCACAGCCTGCTTTGGGCATAATCAATATAACTGTCCTCTGCAAGGATTACAGCCCTCCCACACAAACACATACACACACACCAGGTTCCTAGCTGGAGCCACCTGGGAGCCACAGGTAGCTGAATCAGGTGAATTCAGCTGCTGAGGATCAGCCTCTAAGGGAGCTGAAAAGAAAGAGGAGATAAAATGGTGTAGCAGGAGGAGGACATTGTACAGAGCACCCTCTTTATTGGCTTGGCTTTTATCATTCTATTTTCTTTAGTGAAGGAAATCACTACCCAGGTAAGACAGACACAAAGTCCTATGGCAATGAAATTACAACAAGGTAATATTCATTCAATAAAAAATGATCCCCAAATTAACTTGTGACTTTGACTACCTCTCTCTGGTACTCATGATAAAAGGAAATATGAGTTAATATAGTATATAGCTGGTTCCCATTCACTTCATTATCTCCCCAGTGTAGCAGAAATTTTCAAAAAGATTATGATGTATTTCTTTCTCTTGCACAAATTGCAATGTCTTGTAAAGGGAACTGGGTCCCTCTAGTAATCTTATCCTAGGAGATTTGGTTAAAGAATGGCAGGGCAGTTGCACACTATAAATCCATTTCTATATTTCTACTGTGCTAAATTTCTGCACTCATTTTATAGTATGCTAGGGAATTTCCACCATCTCAGTCTTATTGTTTATAGGCCACCATGGACTGAAGGAATCAATTTAAAAACCAAGAAATTTATTAGAAGTATTCCCAAGCACTTGATCTAACATATTAAATTCCCAATTCTGGGTAAATGTACACATACAGATAAATTAATTAGATCTGACTTTATACTCGGTCTTTCTAGTCTTGATATCATTATAATACAACTCCAAATGGACTTGGGCTCTTGTTGATCCAATTTGTCAACACTCTAAATTTCTGTTTCCTCTCAACTTGACTACAATTTGAAATTGATTTTCTGGATGATTTGAGGGTTCAAGGTCATGTAGGTCTTTATGTGCAATACCATGGTAGCTCTTTACATACAGTATGATGGTACAATATCACGGTAGCTCTTTATGTACAGTATGGTGGTGGAGAAGTGAGTACCAGCTGAAGTCATTTGCAGATTCTTATGCAAATAAAGGCTATGTATTATTCAGCTTTTCCAATAGTGGGATAAATTATCTGACACCCTCCATTTGAAGGGAGAGAGGTCTAACTTGGCTCACAGTTTTAGTTCTTTCAGAACTTGATCATCTGGCTGCAAGACAGAAACAACATGGTGGGAGGAATGGAAGAGCGAAGAACTTTAGTTCATGGCAGTGGGGAAGCAGAGCAGAGGAACAATCGCAAGAAAGAGGCCAAGGATCAATTAGTCCTTAAGGTTATGGACCCATGACCCAAGGAGACTCACACAGTTTTGTAGGACTAATCTCCTAGGAGGCTCTGAAATCAACCATATTGGCAAATTAGCTTAACTCTCATGGAGTCATCACTAAGGTAGAAAGAAAAAAAATATCTTCTACTTTCCAGAAAGTTATATTGGTATTTCAATTTTCCAAAAGCTTTTCTGGGTCTGCTCCAATGTTTCTCTCTTGTAGGTTATGCATCTCTCCTCTGAACTATGGCTACATTTCAGTCTAAAAATATTAAGAAGGTTATGTATTAAACTAAAATTTCAACTTGAAAACCAAACCTTGAATCTAGTCTTTAGTCATGTCTGTTAAGCCGGTATAAAAGCTAAGGGATTGTTTGAGGGCAACCCAATGAGCCTCTGCAAACCCACCTAACTTTGACATTAGACTACTCTATTTATACTCTGGATAACATCAATGGCAGCAAGATCACCTGAAAATAATTATCTTTACCAGGATCACCTGTGACTAAAATAAGCTTAATGGAAGATGTTCTTCCAATGCCAGCCCTCATATCTTGAGCTAAAAGTTTAGGATTCCCAGTTTCACATTTACTTCCAAAAAGTTATTTGTACTATGTCCAAGTAGGCATGCAACCCAATTTCAGGAAATCATTTGGGTGTTCATTTATTTGTATGAATTACTGTAATCACTTAAAGTCCAGACAGAATACTCACAGGCAAGTTCAACTGAATTTCTAATAGATTTTGATGTGTAGGTTAGTTGTGGAGATACAATTTGTCTTTTGCAAACCAAAAAGCTATACTGAGCCACACAGAGGCTGGTAATAGCAGGGAGTAAAACTACCTCAAATGAGAAAAAAAGTGTTCAAGGAAGAATAGCTTAGTTTTGGGCTGGAGCCAAGGAATGGTGGGGTATCTTCTAACAAGGACCTGTGGACATTGAGCAGTAATTCAACCATGGGGCCACTGTCTCTTGGGATTTTGTAATTGTTTTCTTCATTTTTGGAGGTGAGGCATTGTTCTGTGCATTGTAGAATGTTTAGTAACATCCTTTCCCCACCCTAACATCACAGTTGTTATGGTTTAGACCTGGGGTGTCCCCGTAAGCCCTAGTATTTTGTTAGGTTATTGGATTATAATGGTGTGATACCCACGGATAGACTAATTCATGGATGAATTCGTAGCTCAATGTTCTGTGAGGAAGTGGGGTCTGGTTGGAAGAGGTGGGTCACTGGGGCCATGACCTTGAAGAATGCATCTCCCTCCAAGGCTTCTCCTTACCCTCCTGCTTCCTGGCTCCCATGAGCTCAACAGCTTTCCTCCACTAGACCTTTTCACCTTGTGCTTCCTAGTTTTGGAGCCAGATGGCTGTGGACTGAATCCTATAAGTACTAGAACTCAAAATAAACCTCTTCTTGTTTAAGTTTGGGTGTCAGTTATTGTTCAGCAACGAGAAAAGTAACTAAGATAGCAGTTTTGACAAACAGCCTTCTGGTATTGTCAGGTGTCTTCTATGCTTCAGAACCATTGGCCACACAAAGTGCATCCACAACTTCATCCAGTACTGCAGATGGAAGAAAGAGCCGCAGATGCTTTTACTGCCACCATCCATCCCATATCCAGTGAGAGCATCCACATCACATCACGTGACCTCTTGTTCTACATTGTAGCATTGTAAACTTTTTGTTGTTGCTGTTGTTAGATGAAGCAGAGAAGATGTTCCATTTATCATCATGTATGATATATACTCTACTAATTCTACTTTTAGGACTAAGACTAATTTTTTTTATTACATGAATATTCACATTTCTTAAACCATACCTGCACATTTTTGACATTATCTTGTTTTTTTCAACTTTGTCCTCAATCATTTAAATTCATATTTCAGGAAGGGAATATTTTGGTCAAACCTGAGATCCTCACACTCTGAGTGTGTAATGATAAAGCATATTTCACACTCACACTAGGTGTCTATTGCTGATGGCCAAGGGCTCTGGCTGTGTTAATCACCCAAGGGCCCAGGCTGCTGGAGATGCTACCTCACTATATAATGCATCATAACTGTGGTAAATCAGAAAATGATTCCGAGAGTTCTGCTTGGAAGTGACACACAGGCTCCTTAGTTCATTAAACTGAAATACTTTCTGATAATTCTAATAGTATGATAGAGAACGCATTTGATTTGGCTTTGACTCTGCTTGGAAATAGGTTGCTTTGACATTCTCCCCACTACCTTCTTCAAAAAGTTCCTGTGAACATTAGGCAAAATGTACTTCTCTAGGAAGTTTAATATTGTGGTGAATGGTCACCTCATCTCATATCTGCTTAACCTAAATATTTGGACCAACTATAACTTTGAATTAAAAGCCAGTCCTTGAGTAAGGAATTTCTGTTGTGCATGTGTCCTGAGAGGCAACTAATCCTTTAGAACAAAGAAACAAACAAACAAACAACAGTGCCGAACAACTGTTGTAGCACTTACTCTTCTTAAACATCCAAGCCTCTCTGAGTTACATAGTGTGAATAAGTTAAGTATTCTATGTCTTCTTTTGGAGTATTCAGTTCATGTTGAAACTTCAGAGAAAAACAAGTGTGTGACTAAATTTTCATCAATGTGATTCTATACTACTTTTAGCTAAAATGGTGGAACTCCTAGCATGTCAAAGCATCTTCTGATAAGTTCACTGGACTTCAGAAGAGGATGAGTATTAGAGATAAAATCATATATAGCTTTCCTTCTCTGGTTTCTCATCTTGGAAAGGTGAGGTGTAGCTAAGGAAGGGTACAGACAACAATGAAAACACTTCAAACAAGCAAGAGCTAATGAAGGATAGAGATTTTAAAATTGAAATATGTCTTTCTTTTTGTAACAAAATTTCTTTCTTTCTTGTCAGTGGGCTTGGGGTGTGGTGTAGTAAACTTTTGAGTGGAGATCAATGAAGATGTCACTAAAAAAGAATAGGCATTAAGCTGCAAAATAAATGGAGATATATATCAGATAGATAAGGACTTAATGTATTTTACTTCTGAATATGTAAAAATGCAAAACGAATGTTTTTTTCTCTAAAAATGGAAACAAACACCAGTACATGTATAAAAATAGACTGATGCTCATTATTA
The DNA here is from genome assembly GCF_053883595.1 of Heterocephalus glaber. NCBI lineage: Eukaryota > Metazoa > Chordata > Mammalia > Rodentia > Bathyergidae > Heterocephalus > Heterocephalus glaber. The sequence goes on along the minus strand of NW_028258333.1, from coordinate 2,868,940 downwards.
ATCAATTGAATAAAAAGATTATAAACAGTACTTTAACTCAGCATTACAAATATTTTAAATGAACTCAGTAATGCTTATCATGGGCAAATTTTCAGGAAAATGAAAATCTCCCTTTCTATTAGTGTATAAAGGATCAAACTGAAAAACTAAAAGTATAAATAAGGATCAAAATGTTTAATTGGTATTATAAAAAGGTCTAAAGAAATAGGGGAAATGTGAGGGGTAGGGGAAAGAAAAGAAGAGAAAAGAAAAAATATGAGAAAAGGAAAAAAATGGAAACACATTATTTGTAAATAAGGAAGGGTGGAGGAGGTAAAGGGAGGGCAGGGGAATGGAGGAAAAATAAGAACCAAGATATAATCATGTAAAGGTACAAGATCCCAATGATGAATGTAACTATATTGTATACCTAAAATGTACCAATAAACAAACTTAATAAAAATATAATTTGGAGATTTATATTGAAATTATAAATGCGTAAACTTTTTCAAGTGGAAATTCAAATTCTAAAATTCCATCTTTCAAAAATATATGTATATAACTTTATGCATTCAAATATAGCTATAATTACCTCAAACCCCTCAGTGCCTATAGCCAGGTAAGTGATAGGAGAGTACAAGAATTTAAGATAGAGTAACTATTAATAAAAGATGAGAAAGAGATAAAATCTACCTCTGAAATTCTAGAACCCTCTGCTATTCCTCAGGACAGAAACTTGTTTTTTGGCATGGAAGCAACAGATGCTGTGTGAACATTATGGCTGTATTATGGCTGTATTTCATTTTCCCTGTTGCCAAAGAAGAAAAATGTGCTGCTTCATATTTGTGAGAGAGTGAAGATGCTTGTAAGAGTGAATAAAGTTCAATGCCATTTCAAAATGAGATGCAATGCATCCATTTTCACCTCATAAATTTTGGTTGCCTGCTACTATAGTTGAACTTTCCATTCTTGAATTAAAGATGAATGAATTAGGGTCTTTGTGTGACATCAAACACACAGAAACACACACACACACACACACACACACACACACAACTAGAAACTCAATGCACTTAACAAAGACCTGAAAACACAAATCATTTGTTCAAGTCTTAAAGTCAATTAATTTTTAAGGTTGCGAGTTTATAAAATGGAAATATTTGATTCTTTAGTAATATTAAATTAAGGGTCAATCCAGCATGTTTGTGAATTTTTTCAGTAAATTTATCTAATTGTACAACTGTCATAACAATTCTTAGAAGTTTCCATGTAATATTGAATTTATTTATTTATTTTATGACATAATTTTTAAAAATTCTACCTATCGTAAGGTTACACTTGATTTGAGTATCTAAACACGAATCTATACAATGGTTTGGTAGCTTTGAATTTTAATTTTATGGGAGGTAAAGTTTTTAATGTACAGTTATCTTTATTCTCCAAAGTAAGTATGACATGTAGTAATAATTTTCCACATGAAGAAATACATTAGAAAATGCTACTGTTTATTACAAGGGAACCATCTAAATTTTATTGTTAGCAAGGGGTGTGGTTTCAGTAACTTTGTTGTGTTGTTTCAGTCTTTACTCGGCACTTCGAATTATAATGACATTCGGAGGAAAGGAAGCAGATTCTGTGTGAAAACCTGGAACTGGTGTCAAACTTCCATTTCATCCGTCCACATCCCCGACCTCTGCAATATGTGTGGAATGCTTCATCGGGAATAACCCGGGAAATGCACTAGTCTTCACTATGCATCCTTGCCTAGAAGTGATAATATTTCCCTTTAAATTGAGGGTAAACTTGATCATTTAATAATCTTAATAATATACCTTTTCATATAATTAATATAACGAAGTTACATGGTTGATCATAAAAGGAAGTTGAAGTCATATTCGATATATATAGATATATGTATATATCTCTATATATCTTTCCTCTGAATTATTTTATTTGTACATTTTAGGTATACAATACATTTACATTCATCATTGGAACTTGTACCTTTACATGAGTATCTTGGTTCTTATTTTTTCCCCTTCCCCTGCCCTCCCTTCACTCCCTGCAACCCTTCCCTATTTGCAAAGGCTTTGTTTTATTTTTTCCTTTTCTCATATTTTTTCCCTCTCCTTCATTCCTTACCCCTACCCCTCCCACTTTCCCTACCCCTTTGGAGATTTTCTTCCTATTTCACATTATCAATTATTCATTTTAATCTTTATTTACACTTTCAGTTTCTCATACCAGAGAAACTGTTCAGTATTTGCAGGTGTCCTATTTATTTCGCTTAAGAGTATTGCCTCAATGTGTATCCATTTAGCTATAAATGTCTCTAATTTCTCATTATTTACGGCTGAGTAGTACTCTATTTTATAAAAGAATCACATTTTCTTTATCCAGTCTCCAGTTGATGGGCACTTGGGCTGTTTCCAAGTTTTAGCTATTACAAATTGTGCTGCTATGAACATGGGTGCACATATATCACTGTGGTAAGATTCTTTTAATTCTTTGGGGAAGATCCCCAGCAGGAGAATGGCTGGGTCAAATGGAACCTCTAGTCCTAGTACTTTGAGGTATCTCCACACCGATTTCCACAGTGGTTGCACCAGTCTGCACTCCCACCAACAACGGAGAAGGGTTCCTTTCTCCCCAAAAGTTTCTACCATATGCCAAGCCTTACAGTACTTCTGAGTATGAAGTCAAATGTGACAAAGACAATCTCTCTTCATGGAGATTACAGGCAAGAGGGGACAAAATAATTACCTACTGTGAAAAACCCTTCTGCGCATCACGCTATGTGCCTTTGGGCCATGAGTAACTAGGTCAGCTCTGTGCAATTGTTTGTGTTTTGTGGTACTAGGAACTAAACACAGAACTTCCATATGGACTGAACTACACCCTCAGGCCTTTTTTATTTTAATTTTTGTTTTAATTTTGAGACAGGGCCTCTCTCAGTAACTGAGTTGCTCAGGCTGGGCTCAGATTTCTGATCCTTATTCCTCAGCCTCTCAAAGTGCTGGGACTACAGGCATGAGCTACCACGCTCAGCATAACTCAGTGCATATCTTTATATGCTAGGCAAATATTTACAAATGAGTTACATCTCCACTGCCTATAAAATTTGTTTTGTTTTCTTTTTTGATATCTCATAACACTTACATACAACCCTGTTTTACCTGACACCCACATACTAATGAAAAAGAGGCTTATTTTTGTTCACAGTTTGTAGAAGTTTCATTCCTTAGTTGCCTAGCTCCAAGGCAGGGAGGCATGGCAGAGTGGCATGGCAGAGGAGAAAGAGTTTATAGCATGGCAGGCAGGAAGCAGTGAACCTACCTTCTTTCCCTTATTTTTTCTGTCAAGCCTAGTGGTTGGTGCCACCCACACCCAGGGAGGTTCCATCTTCTTCAGTAAATCCATCACCTACACCAGAATTATGCCAAACCAATCAGCAAACTAATCTAGTGTCACACACCCATGATCCAGTATCACACATCAACATCCAGTCACTGGGAAAGGCCTCACATATGAGCCCAGGAGGCTTGGAGAGACATCTGGATATAAGCCATAAAAAATTGATTGTGTTGGGCCTTGTGTTGGAACATTTCTACCAGGGACACATGTTAAGGTTCTCCCGAAAGGAAATGTTGAAGCACCACCTTGTTGCTTTGACATCCTTCTGTCATTGGGAGGGCAATCACACGTACTTTCACAATGGAGAGAAGGAAGAATGTGTCTGGATTTCAGCAGATGCAGTGTAGGTTAAAGTGAAGAGAGCCTGTAACAAGAGATCATGTGTTGATTCCATTTATTGAAATGCTCAGCATATGGGGACTGAAAATAGATGAGTGGTTATCTATTGCTTTAATATACAGTAACTGCTAATGGGATATAGTCATTAGAGAGTCATGAAAATATTATACATTTGATTGTATTGAAGTTTGTACAGTTTTGTGAATGTAATCACATACTCTATATATTATACAGTATGTAAATTTTATCTCTACAAAAATGCTTTCAATAACAGCAAAAATCTCACTAAATTTGGGCATTCAATCATATGTTTAATAATGATAATCACCATTGAGAAAAATTACAGAATATTTAAATAAACAAAATAATATAGCATTTTCTTGGGTAAGAAAGCTTACTACTCTAGATATGTCAATTCTTCTTAGATTCTACAATGTCCAAAACAAAATACTAGAATTTTTATGGTTTGGAAGAATTGGTACAATTCTGTAATTCATGTGGAAGAGCAAAAAGGCAAAATAGACAATGGAGTTGAAGAAAAGAAAATCAGGCTTGGGGTCCTACACAAGAAAAATTTAAAATATTTTAAATATCCTGAATAATTAGGAGAATGTGATATTAGCTATAACAGATATTCCAGTGTAACAGAATAGTGTGATTTTTGTGCAAAGGCATCTGTCTGGATCATAAAATCTAAATTTAAGAATTATGGTAGAGCTTTTAGTTGAAAATACATACATTTATTGTTTTCTTAGAGAAGGTAAGAAGGTAAGTTTTAAAAACTACACAAAATCATTAAGCATGGATATTAAGAAAATGAGGTATCTGACAATATCATGTTATATTAGGAAATTTGTTATAAAATTGTAACACTATAATATTAATAAGAAGGACACCACAGGAGGATACAGTATTTATAGTACAGTTATATAGTAACAACTCCAGCAGCTATACCAGCAAAATACCTCATACACAGATTATAATATTTATAATATGTAATATTTATTTTAAAAAATAAATGGCCTACACAAAGTAACACAGCACCAACTTGAGTAGACACTACATAAACGCATCCAAATAAGCAGTAATTTTTGCACGATTTCTTGGTTTTATAATCATCAAAATGCAAAGTACAACTGTCACCTGATCCCATTTTGCTACTACTATAATGGCTAAAATGAAAACTGTGGAAAATACAAATTCTGGAAAAAAACTATGACATCCTCAGCTTTCTGATATTGTCCTTGTGGGAATGTAAACTGGATTAGCCAAATGGGACAATCATTAGTTTCTACAAAACTGGTCATGTTACTATAACCTATAAAGCAATTTCATTCTTAACAAAATATCCAACACACATTTTCATGAAAAAATTATACACTTCTCAATGTAATAGCAATGCTATTCTTAGACAAAATCTGGAGTTACTTACATGTCCATATCAGAGAATTTGAATATAGATATCATGATATATTTGGAGACTGGATGGCTGTTCTACAATGAGATTTAATTATCTACATTCACAGATGATGGCATAAATGAACATCATGGTGAGGAACAAAAATGGACAAAATTAGTTTCTTTTCAGACCTTCATGTAGGAGCATAGCTGTGATTTCTGGACCTGAGGTGCTAGCCATGTATTATGTCCAGATGTGGGTACTGCTTTTACATCTGTGTATCCAATGACATGTGTTTTGATGATTGTGACTCTCTGTGTGTATGTAGATGAGACCAACCTGAAGACATTTGAATCATTATGCATCAGGTCATCAGATGTTAGCCCCGGACTTTTAATTATTGGAGAATTTCTAAGAATTCTGAATCAAGGCAAGTGTGATAATCATTTTTCTATTAAAACGTGGAATGCTTCCAGTAGTGGCACGTGCCTGTAATTGCAGGTACTCCAGAGACAGAGGCAGTGGGATAGTAAGTTCAGGGCAGTCTGATCAGCTTAGGGAGACCCTATCTCAAAATAAACAAATAAATAAATATGTATATAAATAATTAAAGGCCTGAGGTGTAACTCAGTCTAGAGCACTTGCCTAGCATATGCAAAGCCCTAGGTTCGACCCTTAGTATTCCAAAAATAAATACATAAATAAATGAGAAAGCCAACATATATTCAAAACTTGAGTAGCACTTTCAAGAATGTTGTCCAGATGTTTGAAATCCATGATTACCTTTAGAACTTATTTCCACCCCGAGAGAGACATATAGTATTTTTCTTATTAATTAGGAGAAAACAAAAGCATGAATATCCTCAAGTATTGATCTCAAGTTTCAGTATCTAAAAATTATTAATATTAGACTTTAAATTCGATGCCATCTTATGCTCAGTTTTGTGTTCTTGTCATCCTATCACTACCTGCTCAATTGATATTAGAAAGAGCAGCCATGGAAGAGTGTAATGTTTGGAATTAGTGTTGTGTGTTATTTCTCTTCAAGGGTAGAGTTTAAAAATGTAATGATTAATGTAAAATTAACCTTTCAGACCTAAGATTCGACGATTATGCTGGGAATCCTTTGAAAGAATAACTTTTTTTTTTCATCTTTGCTCTTCATTAATTCATCCATGTTACTTTTTAGGAGCACTCTAAATTTTGTTAAGTATGAAGAGCTTCAGCCCAACAGTGGACACCAGAGAGAACATGGGAATGATTTTGAAAGGACTCTGGTTTCTCTCCTTTGAGTGAGGCAAACTACAAACACAGAGAATAGTAAAGGATGGGGAGAAGGAGACAAGGAGATGGATTTTTGCAATAGGGAAGCGAGCCAAGGGAAAAAGCATGTGGGGTGGGGAGGAGGTGGAGGAAAGTAAATACAGGAACCTCATAAATTCAATTAGTGTAAACATTATATGCCACAACATGTGTTAAGAGTAATACTATCAGCAAGAATGAAAAATGATATAGGAGAATCGGAGGAGAGGAAGGGAGGGGAAGGGAGGCATTTAAAAGAGAAAAAGAATCAAGGGGTGCTATGTACAAGTAACCACTCCTTGAGTTGACTATAAACTTCATGCACCACAAACATATACTAATAAAATAAAAAGTTAAAAATCAAAGAAAGCAACACATTATCCTTCAGGAGAAGCCACTGTGCATCTGCATTTCTTGAACCACAAGCTGAAAATGCTAAGCCTTGTTATGTTTCCCTGCCAAGTTCTTTGTTTACAAATAGATCAATGGATCATGACTCAATTTGCCAATCTGTTTTTTCTGTTTATGGCCATATTTGTAGCAAAACATATTACTGTTTCGACATTCGATATTCATAGGTCTTGGAAGAGTTTAAGAGGCTCAAGACCAACAGGGAGGATAAAAAACAAAAAAAAATTATGCTATGATATTTACTACTTGACCTTTATTTATGATTGTAAAATTCCCACAGGAAAACAGACATATACACACACACACTAATTTTACTAAAATTAATATATATTATCATGAATTGTCTCACAGAAAGTAATTTAGAAATGAGTAACTATTACTTGTTTCATTAATTTTAATTGTTTGAACAATCATAAATGCAAACCCAGAATCCAAATCCTGGGATTCTCATGTAGACATAATTGCTTTTCAAAAGGGTTATTTCTGTCTTCTAAATGAATGAATGAAAATTCCAAAAATATAAGCATATATTCATACATATGAAATATACTTTATTGATACATATATATATAATGCATGTGTACTGACATGTCATATGTGTATAAGTTTATATATTGGCATGTATATGTATATTTGTTCCTGTTTCAGTAATACTCATGAAGTTACAGTTCTGATTGCATGTGAAAAAGCACAGTGTTTATTGTATAAGAACAAAAGACAATTTTGAATGTTGTTTACTATTGTTCTTTTGTTTTTTTATAGACAGTTAATATTCCTTTTTGACATAATAATTATCCCATTATGTACTTCATAGACTTGTTAAAAAATTACCAAGAAAAGGAGTACCGAGAACATTAAGATTCAACAAAGAACATTTTCCTTCAGTATTAAAAATATGCCAAAGTTCTGAACTTTTCTGTTCTAAAAATGTTACTGGTCTTGTAAATTGCTCATTCCCAGCACATGTTTGTTAAATCCAATGCAGTAGAAATTAAAGTTCTTATCCACATAATTTCTTTTATATTAATAATTAAAATTATTTGAACCTATTCCATTTCACTATCTATCATGTCTCCAGTAACATACAGATTGTTTAAATTTGTAATTAATCATGGGAAATGATGAGCGGGCCTTCCCTTGGAAAGCAGTGGTGCTGTGAGGACTTAGTGTACACACTGCGCCCACAAATACAATCAGTGAGGTTTAGATGCTCAGTTACTCACCTGTACTCTCTGCTCCATTCCCATACTGCTGTGTATGGGAAAGAAAGAGCATCTAATTCAGTAAACTCAATCCACTGAACTAACTTACTCTCTTCAGAGGGATTGGTCTTTCGGATTTCTTTTTGTCTTGTTTCTCCAATTTAGCAGTTGGTATTCCTAGCCTTGGGAATACTCTAGGCTTCCGGTCATGCTGTCCTGGTTTTAAAATCACTCACTCAGCTGCAGAGAGTCCCCGAGAAGTTTTCCAGGGGGCAACTCCAGAAGCCATGCTGGTCCTGATTAGATATTTGGGGGAGAGCAGTTCAGGATCACTTCCTAGCCAGGTGGAATCCATGATTTTTCTGAAGATAGAATTTCAGTGTTTTGATTTTCATTTCTCTATTGGTCAAACATGCTGAGCATTTTCCATGTAGTTATTGGCCATTTGTGATGCTCCTTTTGAGATGTGACTTCATTTGCCCCTTTTTCTTTTTGATAGAGTAGCTTTCTTTGGGGGATATCTAATTATTTGAGTTCTTTCTATATTATAGATATTAGGCCTCTATCAGAAGAGTATCTGGCAGTTTTCTTCTCACTCTAAATGATATCTCTTCACTCTGTTGATTGTTTCCTTTGCTGTGCTGAAATCTTTTAATTTCGTGTAATTCAATTTGTTGATTCTTGTTATTTCATGTGCTATTGGAGTTAACTTCAGGAAGTGTTTGGCTACTCCCTGACCACATTTCCTGAGTACTTCCTGAGCTACTTCCTGAGTACTTCCTGAGTACACTTCAGGAAGTGTTTTCCCTACTTTATTTCCTAGCAGTTTCAAGGTTTTTGTTTTTTATATCTAGGTCTTTCTTTGATCTATTTTGATTTAATTTCTGTGCAGAGTGGTGAGAGGGACAGGTGTAGCTTCATTCTTCTACATGTAGATATTCACTTTTTCCACCGCCATTTGTTAAAGTGGCCGTTCTTTCTTCAATACATGGTTTTAGCCCCTTTGTCAAAGATCAGAATACTAAAGCTACAGGAGTTTGTTTTTGTGTCTTGTGCACTATTGATCTACATATCAATTTTTGTGTCAGTACCATACCATTTGTATTACTATTGCTTTGTAATATAATTTAAAATCCAGGATTATAAAACCTCCTGTTTTGCTCTTTTGCATAACATTGCTTTTGCTATTCTGCATCTCTTTCAGTTCCATATAAATGTTAGGAATTTTTTGTCTTGTTCTGTAAAGAGTTTTATACTAAATGGAGAAAACTGAAAGCTTTCCTTCCAAAATGAAGAGTGAGATAAGAGTGTCCAATCTCAAAAATAATAACTGATATGTTAGCCAGAACAATCAAGTAAGAGAAAGAAATGAAAGGGATATGAATAATAAATGAAAAAATAAAATAATCTCTATGGAGGACCCAAAAATCCCCATGAGAACACTCCTAGACATAAGGAACAAATTCAGCAAAGTGGTAGGAGACAAAGTCAATGTACAAGGAACAGGAGCGTTTCTATACACCAATAATGAATCTACTGAGAAAGAAAGAAAAACAATTCCATTCACAGTAGCTTCCAAAACTTAAATATTTAGGGAAGAAACTAATCAAAAAAGTAAAAATCTGTATAGCAAAAATTATAGAACCCTGAAGAAAGAGATTGAAGAAGACATTAGAATATGGAAAGATCCTTTGTTCTTAAATAGACAGAACCAGTACCATTACAATGATTGTATTATTAAAAACAATCTACAGATTTTATTTATTTTTCTTTTCCTAATATCCCTTAGCCTTATGAAGGGCCACAGACTGGGGACCTTCATTTGCATGGCTGATACCTCGTCACCAGGTTCTCCTGGGCTCCAGCATGTCACATACCTCTTCAAAGAGGCATTCGCTACACCTTTTTCTCTGTTGTGTTATATAAAATGGCTGGCCAGGTACTTGGTCTCCAGAAGATAGAAATGACTGTATTAACTTAGTTTTTCCAAAAATGTTACCTCTAAAACCAATTTTTGAGTTAAAGTTCATTTACACCATGGAGTGGGACTGAAATTCTCTCCTATTATCAACCATATTTTAGGATACCAAGCATTCATTATGGATCAAATTCCACCATTCTGATCTAAGTTTTAAAAATTTGGAAAATTATTAGAAGATAACTATTTTGGTATCTGAAATGATGCTTGATATTAGGAATGACTTTCAGCCTATCTGAAAGAAATTATCCTTCCATCAGGTGGGGGGAAATAAGCATCATTTCTCTGGATCAATACCAGTATGGCATGGCTGCTATGAGGACTTTTTCCATCCAGTGAAGATCCATTCAAATATAGACCCAGAATATCAGTGAATCATGTTACCTGGTAACGAGGAGAGGTCTGTTCTAATTCTGTAAAACAGACATCTGGATAGAGAATAAGATGCAATTATAGGAGGCTTTCCTTTGATCACTAGTACCTTCTACCATATCTAAATTAGAGAAAAGTCTATTGCCTTGGCTGTTTGAAGCTGCATTTTTAATGCAATCTTATCCTTTATATGACTCTGCCCTATTTCCACATTCCTATTATAACTGTTCTTATTTACTCCACTAAGATGAAAGGCATAACTTGCCTTTTTTCCCCCCATAAGAAGCAGATATAAATGTTCATTAGTTTAAAATGAATCACCTCCAACTTATTATGTAATGCAAATAAATGAACTTCTTAAATACGATACTTTTAGAAAATTAGAAATCAACAGACTGAATAAACACTATTTTAAGCTCTCCACATTATGGAGAGAGGATGTTTTCCTTCCCTAATGAAATCTTGTAACTTAGAATTATCTGCTGCAGAAGTGACAAGTTGTTAATAAAGGTTTATTTTTCCTCAGATTAAAAACACCTCCGAGGTTGTAAAATCAATACAACAAGCAAGTTTCTGTTATTGCTCTTTTAAATTTATGGGAAACAAGCCAGGAGGATGAAATAAAAAATGGAATTTATTTACAGTCACAGGGATAAGGACTGATTGCTTTTGCCAGGCTCTGCGAGATCTGCAGAAGAAAATATTAAACTCATTTTCAGGGGGAGGGTAGTCAAAATTATCCTAATAAAATTATATCCAGGGCATGGCTGTATTGAATAGGGTGGAGTACAGGAGAGCAACTGAATGTTCTGTCACTGGCTCTCAGATTTATCCAGATTAGGCACTAGGAAGAGAACCAAATCTGTAGTGTTCATGGAGCAGGTAGACAGGAGACCCAACATTCGGCATTCTCAGCAGATGACTAAGTGACCTCTCACTTATGTACTAGTCTCATCACAGGTCTTTTAAGCTTTTGACTGAAAACAGAAGAATCTCATATGATTTTGATAGCTAAAATGACTAATTAAAATTTTGAAGCAAAATAATTTTTGAAGATGTAAGAAACCTAGAAAATAATAGAAAGGGTGACTCTACCTTGTGTTACTGCTGTACAACATTTTCAGTTTTGCCGTTCTGTTACATTTCTTATTGCTGATGCTTAATTGTGATACAGCAATTTGAGTAGGAATCCTCTAGCAGATCAATAAGTGCTGAGTGTGTCCGTGGATGGTTGATATACTAGCCAGCAAACTGAGGGGGGAAGACCCACTCCGGATGTGAGTGTGCTATACCTTGGATAGAACAAAAAGGAAAGAAGCAGAAAGTGCTCCCCCCTTTTTTGGAGAAGCTTGGGTCTCTGTCATTGTCTTTAGACTTTGATCGTCAGTTCCTTCAGCCATGCAATGCAGACCTTCTGACACAGACCGGAAAGGTGACTCTGCAGTGAGCTTCCAAGTCTGATCATCTTGGACTGTTAACAGATCTTGGCCTCTCCAGCACACAGGTGGCCATTTTGGGCTCTTTCCTTTCTGATCCAATAGGGCTACTGGAACCCTTCTGCTTTCCATCCTATAAAGTCTACCTAATAGATCCCTTGGTACAATTATACATATATTTTGTGTCAGTTCTGTTCCTATGGAGCACCCTAATGCATTGTCATTTTTTCCTATGCATGTTTTCTTTCCTATACTCTTCTCTGTTTCTTCCTTTCATCCCACCTTTTCATAGTTTCATTTCAAAGTAAAGCGAGACTTAAAATGTTATAGACTATTGGTCTCCAATTAACATTAAATAAGAGACATTCAGTGCTATATTTCCACTCCCCATTTTTCAAAACTTTGAAAGCATATATCATACATTAATGTCAGTTAAAGCTTGGTTATTTTTGGGCAGGATCATTATTTATTATTTTAAGTTGCATAAACTTAAACCTATGTTTTCCTGGGAATTTCTTGTTGTCAGTACATAGACTGAGAGTCAAAAAGACGAGATATGTAATTTCACCTAGCATGTTATGTCCTGTAGCTGAAACTATGGACAAAACTTGTTTTATTTCAACTACAGATGGGTGATCAGATGATTGCCTTTAACTTCACAGATATTGCTTAGAAAGCTGAGTGAACTGAGGGTTACCTTTTAAATTGAAAGTTAATATGGAACATGATAGCATGTAAATATTAAGCCAGGCACAGAAAGGTAAGTACTACATGTTCTTAAGCATATGCAGAATCTAAAGTGGTTGATCTCACAGACGTGAGTGTAGAATTGTGGTTACCAATGGCTGGCAAGGGAAGAGAGGAACCAGGCACAGGGGAAGGTTGATCATTGTGTACTAATTTATGATTATTGGTAATTAAAGTTCCGTTGTGCTATTGCACAGGGAAATGACTATGGAGAACAATAATTTACTGTGTATTTATAAAAGCTTCAAGAAAGAGTTTGAATGTTTTCAGACACACACACGTGCACAAACTGGCCAATGTTTGAGGAGAGAGATATGTTTAACCTGATTTAAACATGACATGGCCAGGTGAGGCAGATCACTCCTGCACTCTGCAAGGCTGAGGCTGAGGGAACATGAGTTCTATCCCAGCTTGAGTGACTTAATGACCTACCAAGAGCCTGTCTCCCACAATAAAAATTCCAAAATGTATGAGGAAGTAACTCAGTATGAAGGCCCTAGGTTCATTCCTGAATACTAAAAGAAATATATGTATGTATGAAAATACATAGTTCCCCCTAATTAAATACATTTTTCACATTTTTGTGAATCACTTAAAAAATAAAGTCAAAATACAAATTACTGTTAAGTCAATATATAATTCTGAAAATTTTCCAAAATTTATCCAGGCCAGTACACAACAGGTGAGATTTACAGGAGACCCAAGTCGAACATTACCAGGAAACTTTTTCAGAAGACATGAGTTGAAATTTCAGGTCTGCTACTTGCTAAATTTGTGATTTCCAAGTTCTGTGAGTCTGAATTTGATTTTTAAAATATTGGACACTAACACCCCTTTGACTAATCACAGGACACTTAAAGCATACAGCAAAGACTGTGAATCAGAATATCAGTGCAATACAGTGCACACGCTTAGTTAGGTATAGCTAAGATCAAAGAGCCCTGCTTTATCATTTCTATTAGTCCATTTTATGTTTCCAGTCACACTATACCAAAGATTGGATGAGTTATAAAGAAAGATGGCTTACATTGGGTCAAGGTGCTGGGACTTCCGACAATAGCCTTCTTGGTGGCCTAGCCCCAAGACAGCACAAGGCATCCCATGGCACGATGCAGGGAACACATAGGTGTATGGCCCTTTTATCTCTGTCCTTCTGCTCATAAAGTCACCAAGTTTCAATCATAGATGTTCCATCCTGATGACATTATTTAATCCCAGTCATGCCTCAAAGGTCGTATTTCCAAACAACATATTTGGCTAAAGTTCTTGCCTTCTTCACTATTCGGATTCAATTTTAACACATAAAAACTTGACAGACAGCAATCAACAACCATATCCCAGTCAGCGTGTCATGTAGAAATAGTTCATTTGGTTACCTGTTCGCTGAAATGTCTACTATAATCACACTCTAATTGGCACCATTTCCTGTACCAGACTCTGAGTGACACATGAATCACACTGCCATTTTCCCTCCATGAGTATTCTTCCTGGAGAGCTTCGTATTCTGCAAATTTTCTCTGACATTTGCACTGTTGAATAAACCTATAATGAGTAGAATTTTCCTAGAAAAATGTAGGAGTTAAATTATTTTTTCCTTTGAATCATAAATAAAATATGATTTTTGAAACATAACTGGAAATATAAAAAGTTAATAAAAGCACATTAAGTTGTAGATTGAGGAAAAGTTTTGTTTATATTTGAAAAACAATTGAATAAAAAAATATATATATATATATGATTCAGCCATAATTGACTAAATTCATAAATGAAAAGTATAAGAATTGAACAAGATTAATTTAATTTGTCAATTTAATTTGAACCTTGTGCCTATTTTCATGTAAAATAATTCCAAGAATAACACATATCTGATAATAGGACTGAAGCGATTGACTTACGTATCTATCCAGTGTGGTCCCTGGGATTATTTTACTAATGTAAGTAGGAACACACAGCATTTTGATGACAGATAACAAGGGAAGGTGTTATGAACACATAAAGTTGTCGTATGCAGCTAATTACTGGCAGATGGCAGGCATAACTTTAGCAGGTTGTCTAGAAATAGGTAGTGGGAAAGGCTGTAGATCAGACTTGGGGGAAGCAAAACTCACAGCAAAATCCCCCCTGCCACTTGGTTATTCCGAATAAAGTGTTATTGTAAAATACTTGTGCTCATTTGCTACATATTCTACGTGGCTCCTTTCCCATTACAACAGCATAGTTCCACAGTTGGGACAAAGATACTATGGCTGAGAAATCCAAAGTATTTTCTGCCCCGATATTTACAGAAGTAATTTGTTGACATCTTGTACCTGTCATTCTTTGTGTCAGGAAAAATCATAAATGACTTGGGAATGGGCCAAAGGTCAGTGGCTGTCTTTTCAATGCAATGATGATTTTTTAAAACTCATTTCTCTGCATTATGTTTAAAAGAAAGGAAAAATATATCTTGTTTTTTTTCACTTTTATATTTTTGACTTAATTCTTCCATGGTTGAGATTAAACCATTATTTTGAAATTTTCTATGAACTCCTTCAATATCCAATTGCTCAGTTTTCTCTTGGGTTTTGGATATTTTCGCTTCAATTTATAGATTTCTCTTATTTATTAGAGAAATTGATAATTTGTAATGTAAAATGCATTTAATTTCTCCAGTGAAAAATATTACTTATTGGACAAAGATGAAGAAGTTCTTATTTTCTGTTGTATAAAATAGAACTTTAGTTTTACTATTTGTCATAAGTTGATGCTTGTCCCAACATGCAGTTAGTTTATATTTATAGGTATTTTAAATATTTTTTCTATTCAAGAGTACGATTTTAAGATTTAAGTATAATGTTCTATAGACACACATTTCTTTGTTCCTTCTGCCTAGGGTTGCATGTCCTGCTCCCATATTACTTATCCAGTTCTCTAGGCACCTATGTTTCCTGAAATATATGGCCATTAAAAGCAACACTAACTCCTTCATGAATGTGTACAAGAATGTGCAAAATCAGCTTTGAAGTGTGTGCTGAATCTCCCATCAAGAAACGTGAGTGGCCTCTACAACCTGACAGCGACCTCAGCTGGTGGTCAGCAAGGACAAAGAGACCTCTTTCTCACAAAGGTGAGGACATGACTTCTTTCTGAAACCAGAATGCTATAGGAAGCTGATTCTTCTAAAGAGCCTGTAGGTGACAGCTTGGTTGCAGACTTGCGATACTCTGGAAACCAGCCACACCATACTGGATTTCTGGTATGCAATTGTGAATTGAGGACTGGGGATGAAGCTGAGGGGCAGAATTCTTTCTTAGCTTGCACAAGGCCTTGGGTTTGATCTTCAGCATCACACACACATACAGTCACACACACACATACACACTCTCTCACACACACATATACCACATATTTTAAATTAATAAGGAAGTTTTGTGTTGTCTTATGCTCATAATTTTGTGGTAAATTCTAGCACTTTCAATTAAATTTGAATATAACTCTTAAAAGTGACCATGTGCCTATCATGAATGTCTTAAACAACAGAGAAAGAACTTGATAGAATTAGAGAGTGATATTGTAGCTTAAATGAGTTAACTTAATTGATTTGAGAGCCAGCTAAATTAGGGAAGCAAATCTCCAAATATGTCTGCGTGGGTCACGGAAGTGTGACTTTGGGTCCTTTATATGGTTCCTAGTCTCCTCTCTGGCACTGTTCTCCTGCTGTTCTTTCCAAGGAGCCATGAGTATTTTTGTTCCACCATGCCCTTCTGTCATGGTGTTTCTCCCCAGAGCCAGCTGACCATGGACTAAATCCCCTAAAACTGTGAGCCAATTAAACCTCTCTGCCTTTATATAGTGATGTGGAGTGCTGAGTGCCAGCAATGGGAAAGCTGACTAAAACTAATACTGTCTGTCTGTCTGTCTGTCTGTCTATCTATCATCTGATAAGGAGAGAAATAATAGTAGATAACTCTACAGTTACAACTAATACTATCTATCTATCATCTATCATCTGATAAGGAGAGAAATAATAGAAGTAGATAATTCTACAATTATATAGGAGCTTTTAACATGTCTCCCAGAATAACTAATGAAAAAATAAAAGAAAATATCACTGAACTCATAGAAGATCTGTATAGTACAATCAACCTTATAGCTCAGGATAAAATTTTTCATGATAGCATCCAACCTTACTAAGAGCTTTCTATAAAAGAGTCTCTAGTGAAGTATTATCAGTGATGCTTTGTGAAGCTTACATTCATTTAATTTTTAAAATATGGTGATAGAATATGCTTCTAAATTAATTTACTGTTTTATATAACAGAATACACATATTAATTAATATCACAAGTGAATAATTACTTATTTAATGTATAAATCTGAGAATACATATTTATTGGTAAACTAAATATATTTTTATCTTATCAGAAAAAGAAAACTTGCCTCATATTTGGAATAGCCTAATTTTTTGTCATAATCAGATTCTCTTTACAAAAAACCTCATATTACCTGAAGGAATTTGGGAAAATATTAAATATGTAATAAAATACAAAGCCCATTGTGTTTATGAATACATGAAAAATTAATGAGTTAATTATTTCACTAAATTAATAATTAAATAATAACACTTTTATTTCTGTACTGATAAAAATGATAGTTTATATCATATAACCATTCCACACTTCAGTGGGCCCAATGCTGAAGTTGAATGCATGAATTCGTTAGCTGTTTTCTAGATTAAATGTGAAGATGAGTGACAATCCTTCTCTCTTTGACACTTTCTGGACAGAGTGTAATTAAAACTTCCATTTCTCTTTCTCCTAGATACAACCATGTTGGTAATTATCTCTGACAAATTTCTACATGCGATGCTACAAAGAGCGAAGTGTGGAGAATATAGTTCTTATTTCACCTATAGATTGTGAAAGCACTTAGAGATCTGAAAAAAAAGATTAAATTCTAAGTCAAAATATCAAACTGAAATTGAATGCCGTCATGCATATTAAATAGATATATAAAATTTCACACAGACATATTTATCTGAAATCACTAAAATGAAATCTTACTTATGCACATTTTGGTGTCTGAAATCTGGTAGCACCTTAAAAATAATTATTTATCAGAGTTTATGTATGTGATACTTTCTTTTTTTATGGGCTCATAAAGTAAGTATCTTGAAATAGTTTGGTGATGAAGGGTGATAAAATGTAGAATATGTAACCCACATAGAAATGGAGATGAAACAGTTAAGAGTAACAGTGGTTATCAGATCTTGATAGAAGTACAGTGGACCCTCAAGTTATGACTGGCTTGACATACAAACAACTTGGATTAATTAGGTTAATGGAAGATTCATCTACCTTTTGTTATCTATAGCCTGTACCCAGGTAAAAATCCAGATTTCAGCTGTGTTGACTTACAACCAACTTGAGTTACAACCAGCCTTTGAGATCTGATTGAGTTCGTAAGTCAAGGGTCCACTGTATTTGGTAGTCTGTTTTTAGATTTATACTGAAATATGATGATGGAACTTTAAAATAATACAAAAGCTTGGAATTTTTTCATCTCTCAAGTTACAGAACATTGTGCAATGCTTTCTTCTGTCCACTTTGTTGCTACCATTTAATAGAAATGTGCTGCCACAGTTTCCATTTGGAATATCCCAGTCTTAAAGCTTTGTATCCTTCCTGTGTCACTGTTCGGAAGTTGTTGGGCCTAGGGGGATATTTTAGGTCACTGAGAGAGTGTTCTCTCTCAGGGCGGGAGTCTAGGCCTCCCTTGCTCTCTTCCATTTTCTGGACATCAGTGGTTTTGCTCACTGCGTTCCCTTCCATAATGGATTCCCTCACCACAGGGCCAAAAGCAAAAGAGCCAATGGAAGAAGGACTGGAGCCTCTTAAACTGTGAGCTAAAATAAAACTTCTCTATAAAGTCAGTATCTCAGATATTTGTTATAGGAACAGACTGGAATAAAGTTCTTTTTCAGGACTGAAATATGCCTGAGTTTTTAGGATTTTGTGTATTCATGGAGAGGCGAATAGGGAAAAAAACCAAGCTAGAGTGGCATGACTTATTACTCAAGTGCCTCCTGGAATCCTGATAGAAATCTGGAAAAATTTGATGGTTAGATAACTTTTAAGGAAGTTGCTGATATGATCTTTGGAAATTAATAAAGCAACTTGCTACAAGAACAGACTTTTAGAAATCCTGCTGACATGATGCTTGGTTAAGTAGTAATTCTTTGCCATGGCCACCTCAAAGAGACCACTTACTTACATAAAATGGGCAAAGGAAAATGTGGTCATAAATCTTGGGTTAGAAATCACTACCTGGCTGGGTATCTTCCCCAAAGAATTAAAAGAATCATACCACAGTGATATATGTGCCCCCATGTTCATAGCAGCACAGTTTGTAATAGCTAAAGCTTGGAAACAGCCCAAGTGCCCATCAACTGGAAACTCGATAAAGAAGATGTGGTTTTTTAATAAGATGGAGTACTACTCAGCCATGAAGAACAAGAAACTAGAGACATTTATAGCTAAATGGATGGATATTGAGGCCATACTCTTAAGTGACATAAATAGGACACATGTGTAAATACCAAATAGTTTCTCTAGTGTGAGAAATTGAAAGTGTAAATAAGCATTAAAATGATTAAAATGAATAATTGATAATTTGAAATAGGAAAAGGTCCAAAGGTGTAGGGGTGGTGGGAGGGAAAAGGGAAAGGAAAGAAGGGAAAGGAAAAACTATGAGAAAAGAAAAAAATTGGAAACAAAATCTATGTAAATAGGGAAGGGTGGAGGGGGTGAAGGGCACACAGGTAATGGGGAAAAAAATAAGAACCAAGATACATCATGTATGGGTACAAGCACCCAATGATAAATGTAAATGTATTGTATACCTAAAATGTACCAATAAAAGAATTTAAAAAAAAGAAATCACTACCTGATGCATACAGGAAACAGAACATCACATTGTGCTCATAAATATATACAAAAATTATCTCAATCAAAAATATTTTAAGATATACATGATTTGGTAAAACAATGGTGAGGAATTTAACCTTGAGGAGTCTATGAGATTAGCACATTTATTTGGCCCTAATGGAGCCTGTCCAATATTACTCTGATGAAATAAAGAATTGGTCCTGAACCAAGCACCGAAGTGTGATGCCAAAGTCTCATAGCACAGGGCAGAAGATGTTCTCTTATTGATGATGAGTCTGATTTAAATTGTTTTCATTCCCTATTCAGGACTAAAACTAACACCAAAATCCTGCATTATTTGTTCTGTATTTTGACTAGCAATCTAAAATCTTGTCATCCTCAAAGCTTTGCAAACCCAATCGTTTTGTATCTCTGTCTCACTGATCTGTTATGCTGAAGATTAATTCTACTTTTTATCTTTTAATGTGAAAAAATTATAATATATTCTTAATGTTGTATAAAATAATCACAACATAGATTATAAGCTTGGTATAGAATGAAAGTAAACAGTAGGTTTAGATTTGGAACTAATATATTCTTTAGCCACTCCAAGGATCAGATTCCTCATTTCTTTATTTTCTTGGCTGAAAGAGTGGTAAAAGCTATGCTTGGTGAAATCAGAAATATATCTGCTGTCACTTTTGAGCCTGAAGACCAGTCTTGACTTTTTATAGATTACTTTAAAAATGTTTTGTTCCATTTACAGTCACTATAGT
The DNA here is from genome assembly GCF_053883595.1 of Heterocephalus glaber. Classification (NCBI taxonomy): domain Eukaryota; kingdom Metazoa; phylum Chordata; class Mammalia; order Rodentia; family Bathyergidae; genus Heterocephalus; species Heterocephalus glaber. Next base: position 2,848,680 of record NW_028258333.1, on the reverse strand, counting down.
TTTTATTTTTGGCAATAGTGATAATATATTTTGTCTTGAACATAATGATAACTTCTTAGAGAATTCTTAATGGACATCTAACATCTACTGTTGTGGAATTAAATATTACTTTACTCTTGGATCTTATTTTTGTTTTTTCTTTTGCATTTCTGGAGAAGGATCCTAGGGTCTTGTGCTTTTAGGTAAGCAGTTTATAGTGAGTTACTTGGATGGCTCTCAGTTGTTTTGAGGTATAGGTTTTGAAATTTGTATTTCAGAGTATAAGTAACCCAAGATTCTAATTTTAACTGTTGCATGTGATTGTTTTGGTTTAGTAATCATTTACACACCAAGGACTCGTTTGAAGGATATATAGCAGGCAGGAAGTGTTTTATATTTAACAAATTTCCTTTGAATTCCAAAACCAATTCTATCTTTCCATACTTTCAAGTGCATTTTTGGAGTCTTCTCAAATTCCAAAGCAGTATTCTGATTCCAGTTGTTTTAGTACAAGACAACATGAATTTTTGATAAATGTGTAGAAAAAATAGAAATGTAATTTAGTATAAGGAAAAAAATGAACAATATGACTAATGTTATTCTTAAAAAATAAGGAATATGTGACATATTTTACTTTTTTCTACTTCAAAATAAAGAGGTATAACCTCAGAACTACAAGTCCCATTGTTTTAACATTTATGACAAAGAATAGCAAAGAAAACTGTTTCTTCCCAAGCCATGGAAAGGAGTCACACTATATAGCACAGTGTCCAAAAGGGACATGATTAGACAAAATCCTGCAGATAGGGCAATATTTTTGTGTCTTACTGTGAATTTCATGTTCCTATAATATTTTCTCTTATAGTGTTCATTTTACTTTAACTTGGGACAAATACTTTTAATTTTCATGCTCCTGTAAAGTGTCTGTTGTTTTTGAAAATTTATAAAGCAAAGTTTTATTTATATGCAAAATGGTGTGAAGATTAGGTGGATTGAATTTCCTTCTTATGCAAAATATTTTGTCACATATATTTTATATGTTATATGACATATGTCATATATAATATTTTTATATGGATATATAATATATAATATATGAGTATATATATTATAATAGATATTATATATGGGTATATATTTGAAATTTTCACTCTCCCAGAATTGCTGGCAATCCCTTAGCCATTCTGAACATCAATTCAATTAGATGCATCTCTTTATGTTTGACTTAATAGGTTAAAATCATACCATGATCCCCTCCAAAGGTGAGTAGAAATCAAGATAATAAAAACAAAACAGTTCACTGAGAGTTGGTTGTAAAAAAGAAACTGATAAATATATGAATATCAAAAGCATTTCCTATTGGCTGACAAAAAACAAAATGATTATTAACATTTTCTTTATGTTTTAGTTTCTGAGGGTTTACTCATAGCCTAACTTGCATAGGCAGATATCAAATACAATTTCCTAACAACTATGAAGAAATAATAACATTTTACTATTCATTACCATACATATCTTTTATCTTAAGCATTTAGGAAACTACTGGAAGTAGTTTACATGGAAAATTGAACTTTGTGAGAAGTATTGGCTGATAGTTTTAACTATAGACCTTACAGAGAAACACTAAACATCAAAATAAATGGTGCATAGTATTATGTTGTGTATTCCAAGAATCAGTATGGTCAAGAAGTTCATTTGTCTCTATCTGATATATATATTCATGACAATCTTAATTGAAATGCCATGAGTTTCTCTTTCTTTCTTCTTTCTTTTGTGTAGACACTGGAAAACAAAGGAATTTATAGACCTATGCAGGTAGGTATACCTGCTCTCACTGTACCCCTCATAATGAGGGAGATAAGTACACAGTGAATCTGTGAGTCTCTACCTTGATGGGAAAATGTGATTTTCAGGGAAAAAAATCTATGCATTTCATGTAATATAGCTGCTGATTGTTTGGTGGAAGTTTATGACAGTGCATACTTTGGAAATTCATTTGCTTTTTTTTTTTTGCTTTCATCTTTATTCATTGGCAGTTGGGATTTTGAGTTGATTCAAATCTAGGAATTTGTTTAAAGCCAATAAATCTCTATTTTTGGAAAAGCAAGTCTCAAGTAAAGCTCTAGCCACCAGGCTTAGATTTGTGGTGTCTAATACACATTAAGGTTTTTGACAACAGATCATTTTACTTCCTCGGAGTGCTTGACAATGTGAAAGGCCACTGTAGGTCAGACTGTTATAATTAGCCTTCTGCCCATCGCCCATCACAGTGACCACTATCATTCACACTGCCCCTGGCAGATAGTGTTGTAATTTGACCTCTTTCACTCAGGAATACAGTTATCACTAAAAGAAGTGAGACCTTTTCAATGCAAACACCTCCAAAACACCCTCTTAGTTGAAAGTAGAATAACCACTATAATATCTTCTCAAATATACTGTTGTCCCTTTATGGATGTGTTACTGAATTTTTTAATTAATGTCTTAAAACTCTGGGACTCTGTAAGTGAGCAGATATAGATGAGCAAGCGTGTTACAAGTAATAAATTATGTGCAACACTTGACTGGATGCTATTCTAATGCTTCTCTGTGTATTATTACAAAAGTTTTAATATTTCAACTTGATTTAATGAGATAAATCTTATGTCCAGATTTTAGGCAGCTGACTGATGGAATAGGACTGTCTACACTTTATTACCATAAGACAATGGATTCAGAATCTTTGATGTGAATATTCTCATTGGCAAGTTCAGCAGAATCCAGATATCTCCCATTTCTTCTTCAGATTCTTCACACACTCCATCTCCATATGAAATGTCTATTCTTTTTCTTATTTTGTTTTGTTTTGGCATTCGGCTAATATTATTAAGGAAAACATTTTTTAGGTTTTCATTCATTTTGTTTTCTTTATTAGTCTGTGTTTGCAGTACTTAGCATTCCCATTCCTTGTGTGGAGTTTGTACCTGTACACAATGCATCGTAATCCCTTTTTCATTCCCTTCCCTTCACCCCTCCTCCATCTCTGAATCCTTTTCACATTTGGGAGAGAGCAATCTCCCTACTTAATGTCATCTGTCTTTTATTTTGCTCTTTATTTATAATTTGGGTGAATTTGTCCTTTCAGGTTTGTTTTTATGATTATCTCTTTGATATCTGCTTGGATATGGATCAGAATTTAGGTCAACGGGCTTTCCTTGTTCCACACACATTTTTATTTTTTATTTCCCATAATACCAAACCAGGCTGAAAAACAAAAACATCATATACTTGTCAAATTAAATAAAGGAAATTGATTAGAAGCTCAGAATGTTTTCTAACAAATACAAAGAAAGTTTTTATGACCGTGACAGTTTTACACATTCCTATGGTGCATATATTTGTGTCTATGGTAGAAAATGAAGCAGCACTACAAAATTATTTTTCCTTAATGATGAAGTAGATATTAGTAAGGCTATTCAAATAAAATGGCCATGTTTAACATATTAGTCAATAATAGTACAGATCTCTTAATATTTTAATATGTTCAAAGAGTATGAAGAGATTAGTTTCTGTTGAAGTGTTGCAAATAACAGCTTTAAAAATGGGAAAGGTTATGTTTGCTCACTTTGAAAAATGAATAAGAGATAGAAGGAGGGGATGGAATGGAAAGGTGACCAAAAAGGAACTGGGATACGTAAAACATTATGTACTACAAAAATGCATTCAGAATACAGAAGAGAAACAAATGAATGAAAATATAGTATACTGCTGCATACAATTTGTATGTAAATTCAATTTATATGCCTTTTGGTAAAGGATAGTGGTAAAAAATCATTAAAATGTCTTCAGTATAAATTTTTAAATATATGCTCATACGAATGCATGCCTGGTATCAAGTGTTGGATCAAAATGTGGATAAGGTGGAATATTTGTAAGACAAAAGCCTTACACACTTCAGAAGCTACTCTTTAAATTAGTTTACGTAACACTGGAATTACTTCTTCAGTTCAACAGATTAACCAATCGATGGTGTTACCAGCCCTGTGATCCAATGAATCTTTGGAGGGACATTGCGTACTTAAATCACAATGGTATTGGCAAGATGTCAGAGAATTCAGCCTTTTATATCTCGTACAGGGAGTAAAGTTTAAATTAAATGGTGGAGAAAATAAAATCTAAACAAGTACTGTCCTTCAAAGGTCTCATCTACCTAGGTATCTTATACAAATATTTACACAAGAAAATAAAAATTGAGATAATCACATCTGCCTTTTTCTTAACTCTTGGGAAAAAAAGCAAATAAAAACTTAATGGTCATTGAATGAGTAATTTTATTTACACATACTGAAATACTAAGATATAAGGAAGAAATAAAGGTGTCTGTATACAGAGACTTAAAATTGTATTGGTTGTATTTTCCTAACTGCAGCAACCACAAATATTTACAGTATATTTTGTTTTTGTCATGCTTTGTGAGAATACAAACCAGAGGTCACCAAATTATAGTGAAAATTGAGAAAGTAAAAACTTTGAGCCTGGGCTTTTGAGAACTTTATTTATTTGATTATTTTACCAAACAGGCTAGCATACACACACAGACAAAATAAAGAATAAGAGTCAGTATTTTATGTGCAAATTAGTACAGACCAGAAGTTAGCAAAATAAGGAAAAAGAAGAGTTTCATCATAAAACTCAGAAAACACATCTCAGTAAAATCTTATTTTAGCTACAGCTTGTAATTACAGGTAATTAGGAAATTTCTATCATCTCTCTCACCCCTCTCTCTCTCTTTATATATCTACATAGACATAACATGTTTTGTCTTGCTTATAGGGTTTATCTTTTTCAATAGCTACATGAATATATGATTTATCTCATAAATATATATATATATATTCTTCCAAAAATGTATATATCAGGAAAATAAAAACTTGCATAAGTATTTTAATACTAAATTTATTGAGACATCATGAGATCAATACAAGCTACCTTTGGCCTCTACGATTAAAGAGGTGCTCAAAGTGGTGGCCATGAACTGCTTGTCTCTCTCTCCATATGCGTGTGTGTGTGTGTGTGTGTGTGTGTGTGTGTGGTATATCACATATATAATTTATATATAATTTAATTAATTTCTAGTCTAAATTAAACCTTGGAGTTATGGAGTTTTTTGTTTTGATTGTTTAGCTTTTCTGTGGATTTTCTGGATTTCACTTACTTTTTTAATAGAAATTTTATGTATGTACTGTAAATATTTTATCTAGTATATCAATGTTTTTAAAAAATCTTCTTAGAATATATCTCATTTTACATTTTGAGTGTTCAGGTAGTTAAATATATAATAATTTCCCTTTGGTTATTTTTGATTCATGCTGTTAAGTTTTACATGTTTATTCTTTTTATAATTGACATTAATCAATTATATTTATTTTATATATAATGCACACTCTAAAAATCCTATATTGGCAGACATGCCATTACTACCTACCTACTGTGTTTTTGTAAATTCCTCAAATGTGTTCTGTATCTTACTTTTATTTTTTGGTACTGGGGATCGAACTCAGGACCTTGAGCTTGTGAGGCAGGTGGCAGCACCACTGAGCTAAATCCCCAGCCTCTCTATCTTAGTTTTAATATTCAGTTCACCTAAATTCTGGGAAACAATAATTTCATCACTGCTATGTAAAAACATTCTGCACTTTTTATTTTTATAGTGTTTTAGGTCAAAGTTTGCTTTATGAATAAATGTGCTATTATAATTCAACACTTCTATGGGGGCTATGTGTACACATGTGTATGTGCTTCTAAAATATTTTTAATTATAAGTATGTTAATCATAAAAGTTTTATCAACTCATTTCTTATGTCATATATTATTTTCTTTGTAGTTGTTAATATATATATATTTTTTGCTTAAGTTGTGATAGTTGTAAAATTAGGAAAGGAGGCATTTCCTATGTAAAATATTTGATATCTACTAGTTTCTTTCACTGACTGGATTTTCTAAATTATTACTTTATATTTTGCTGCATTATCTTGTTGAAAAAGCAGAAGGATAGTATTTCTTTCACTCTCTGTAATTTTTGCTTCATGAAAATTGGTGTTATGGTATTTGTTATGTCCATATTCCAAAGTATAAGACACCTATTTTGGACTTTGAGAATTATGTGGCCATACATTTTCTCATTGTATAATTTTTCTTAGAATTTAAGGTCTTTCCTGTTAGTATTATTCGATTTCTCTTCACTGTTCATTTGTTTAATTTTGATGTAGCCCTATGTTTTACCGTCATGATTTTAAGGAGTGTTGTTTTAAATACAGCTTTGGAAATGTAGTATATGTTCAGGTTCCAGGTTTATCTTGCATCTAAAATTTTGTCACTATATATATATATATATATGTATATATATACACATATATATATATATATATATTTTTTGGTATTGGGGATCAAACTCAGAACCTTGTGCTTGTGAGGCAGGTATGGCGCCATTGAGCTAAATCCCCGGACCGGACCTGTGATGATATTTTTAATAACAGATTTTAGGGATAGCATGAGTAATATGTTCACTTTAAAAATAATGACTAATATTTAATATTTTAATTATTAAATGCTTATTGTTTAAATATATTATGCTCATATTTCCACACATTTTTGTTTTACAGACATTCATTATTTTCTCCTATAGCCCAAGTTTATATTCCAGTAATTTCTTTTGAGGTGTGTAGAAATCTTATTTTCTATATCATTAGAGTTACAGTGTTACCTCTATTGTGTTTTATTTTCAGTTACTGACCTATTTTACTGATTCTACTGTGACAGTGTTTCTGTTATGACTTTATTATTTATATTTGCATCTTTTCTGAGATCAGCTAGTTTAATTTGCATTTTATTAGCTGACATTTCTTCCATAATCCTTCTAATTTTAATTTGACATGTTGTTGTATAGAGCACACAGGCTGAAGATTTTAACCTATGTTTTTCATTCCTTTTTAGCTACAATGTTTATCTCTTTGTAGGACAAATGCCTCTTCTGTTCAATGTGTACCATCAGTTTTCCTTATCTTATTATTTCATCAATATCTTGACTGCTGATCCTTTACTGTATTTCTTCATCTCTGTGCCTACATGTTTTCTTGAATCCTCTATTTGCAGCTAAGGAATTCTACAAAGCGCAATAATTAGAATATTAAGACATTAATATCTTCTGTTACTGTTTCTTCTGATGCTGTTTTGAAGAGGAGGCTCTGTGTGTGTGTGTGTGTGTGTGTATACTTGAGTGTGCATTTTTATGTTTGTGTTTAGATATCTCATACCAATTCATTGGCAGCTGTTTTAAATGTATCTGTGCCTTAATTAGGCTGGAACATGCAGAGCAAGATTGTGGGTATCCAGAAATGTTTATCCATTTATCTCAGACTTTCAAACATCAGCCAAAGACGCCTTGGGCTCAGTTCACCTGTTTGCCAGGCACTGGGCTCTGCCAGTATGTGCTCCCTACTCTGCAAAGCTGTGCCTAGGATTCGGTGATCCTCTTGTACTAACTGTCTAATCAAATAATCTTTAGATCAGGCTGTCCATCTCAGCTCACTCTTCATTTAGGGGGAAAGGTGGCTTTAAAGTAATTAAGTAGTGTTTTGCATTTCCGTTCTTCATTTGCTTTATTTTCCTTAATTTTATATTGGTTTAAAGTGTAAAATGAAGAGACAAATTTTCTACATTTCTGCAAGGATTACAGCATCCAAAAAAAACCCTTTGAAAAATAAGTAAACTTGTATGACTTCCTTCAAAAATTATGAGCTTGCTCTTTAAAAGTCTGTACGGGGGGTGATTTAGCTCAGTGGTGCCACCGTACCCCCCCAAAAAAAGTCTATACAGGGCTTTTGATTGTGTATGTACATGCGAGCAACATATAGTTCATGTATTCAAATATGAACTCCGCATGTCATGAATTATGTGTTTTGCAACGTGCACTTTAACTCAATATTTTCTAATGTTTATTTTCTTATTATTTAAAACATAACTTGAAAATAACGGTTCAATGATTGACAAATTGTCATCATGTTGCCACATTGGCTTCACCATTTTGCCTCTCATAAAGAGACATTTAATATTCATATGCACATATATGTAGACGTGCAATTCATTTTCTGAATAGCACAGGGTAACATTAAAATATTATCACACAGTGTGATAGCCCCCATCGAAGTGTTAAATTATAGCACACAGTGTGTGTTTCCTAAGATGGCATTCCTTAGATATCACAGTACTATTATCAAATTAGGAAATTTAATAGTGATACAAAGATGTTACCTAGCTGCAGTTCGTATTTTAACTTTTTCCTATGTTCTCATTACTATCTCTTTAGCAGTATTTCCCTTATTCTAGTCTATGATCTAGGTCAATGAATTTCATTTATTTATCAGAGATCTTAAGAATATTGTGACATAAATATATTCTGATATTATTAATTCACTTTAGTGCCTTTTAACATTTCTTTGTGAAAAATATATTTACAAAATATATTTAGACTTTATTTTACTTTTGGATAATATCATAATGAAGATATAGGCACTAACACCATTTTATGTGTGAAAAATCACCTAGAAAGGTATGAAATTGCATTAGTCATACTATGAACACAAATTCAGATTTTTAAAGTTCAGAAACTTCTCTCTAATGCTTTAATAAAAAATTGCATCTTTAAGTTGTTTGTTATTCTTTCTTCTCTATTTCCTTTCCAATTGTTTACACTTACATTTAAAATTTTTTTGTAAATATTATATTGTTACATTGGAATGTTATATTCATCTCCTTGAATACTGACATTGTACTATCATGGTTTTAGATTCTTTGAGTTTCCTTTTTTTTCCCTTTGACCATTTGTATATTGTGTTTTTTCCCATGAATTCTAGTTTGGATTTTTACTGTATTGAAGAATTTCTAATAGGAACTATATATTGACCATACTTTGTAGAAAATATAATCTTCAAATTCATGTTTTATGATGAGTTTTTCAGGTACTGGTGTTGTGTAATGCACATGTGGTTAAGGTTAATGGGAATCATTTTCAAATTCATGTAAGTTTATCTTATGCATGAATGATTTACTGTAAAGATTTTAGAGGTTTCTAATATTTGAAGCTGGAAATTTATGTTACCTATGTATGGAGGTATAGACCTAACTATTTTTTCTATATTGATAATAAATTGAAATTTTTTTGTGTTATTCATAATTTTCTTAATAATTTTCTAATCTCTGCAATATGCAGAATAGTCACATCTATTTGTGATTATATTATTATAATGAGTATTTTAATTAAAGAAATAAAAAGCAAATGTTTTATATTTGTACCACCATGCATTAGTTCATAATTTAAAAGATGATATTTTTCAATTAATAATTTTTAATTTCCCCATGCATAGCACCTGTCTATATATTTATTTGCATTTGGTAGGGACTTCAGACACAGCGCCTAGTGCATTCTTGGCACCCCATCTACCACTAACCTATGCCCACAGCCCTTGTATTCAGAGAAATTTAAATATTTCATAAAAAATCCTATCACTACATCAACACTTGTGGACTAACTCATTATCATTTCTACTCTATGAATTATTTTGAATTTGAACTTGATATTTAATATAGCACCATTAATTTTTAAATATAAGGCATACAGTGACATGCAAAGGTAATATAATGAATCTACAAGAAAATCTCCATTACATTTTCTTAATACTTATTGTAAGTCCACCTAAATTCAATTGCTATTAAATTGGATTCTGGTGATTTTATTCAATGAGTTGTTCCTTAAATCATTTCAAGCTCCCTAAAAGTTGAAACATCCATTACATTTTATTCATGTTTGTAAAGGATCTCAAAAACAATCTTTACTTTTAATCACTCATAAGTACTTGGTGTGTATCTATAAGTGAGTAATTTCATATGAAGTAAATAGTTGTCTGTGTAATCATGAATAATAATACGAAAATATTTTCTGAAAAAAATCTGGCAAACCTATTGAATGATCATAGTATTCCATTATGTAGTAGGAATTTTATTCAAGCAGAGTGGTATAGACTCCATGCAGACTTAAATCAGGACAGCATGGTATATGTCATACCAACATTAGCTTTGAATATCAGTAGAAAAGCAGTATGTGTGTACATATATGAATAAATGAATGTTGCTAATTTCTTACTTCTGTTGCACATATATTCATATATATATATATATCATAAGCAAGGATGTGAACTGTGTAAATATAACACATACTTTGAAGTTTAATTACTGAAATTAGTATCTGTGTTTGGAAGAAAGAAGAACCTTCTGTTTAAAATTTTGTACAGGAATTAACTAATCAAGAACTCCTAAAAATAGATATAATGATAAAATTGTTGGTAAGAAATAAAGATGGGATGATGCTTTTCTATTTTATAAGCAGGATTCTTAATTTTGTGTGCATGTGTTTATTTATAGCATTTACACAAGACAGGAACTTTGCAGCAATGGTGCAAAAGTAATGCCATCCTCAGAGAAGACGGCTTTTGTGATGGTGGAGGAGCCAGTTCATTCTCCAATGCCCACACCATACAGGCATGACACGATACTGCAGGAACCCCAGTGTAGGAGGGACAATGGGAACATGGCAGTGCATTTGGTGAGAACGAAGTGAGACAACATGCTCTTCTCAGGGAAAGAGAGATGAGGAGTCAGGAATGCTCTCCCTTGGGAAAGAGTTTTGAAGCATGCATGACAAGGGAACTAGGGTGACAGGGGGAGTTTTAGGAAGCTGGGATATTAACTGAGCCTGACTGGTCCTTGCAATGTGAGTAAAGCCACTCTGTGTGTCAACCATTATTTTTTGTTTCATTGAGATTTTTAAAAATTGCTTTCTGATAATATTTCCAGTGTCATTTCTGGGTAGGATCAGAAATATTTATATTTCCTGAAACTCAAGTTGCACATGGATCCTTGATGTCCATAGTACCAAGAATGATTAGTTTTGATTAAAATTTCATAATAAAAAATCTCCAATATTTGTTTTGATTTCTGGCTTATGGAAAAGGCACTGTACATACGGCTTTTAAAGTGGACTCTAGAGTTCCTCTTATCCTTTGGGACACTGAAAGTGTGTATCCCCTGTGTGTGTTGCTATCAGCTTTATATTTCAATTAAATGGTGCAACTTGATGACTTTAAATGCTTATAAAATTTTTACCTCTTATTAAGCGTTCTCTCAAATTATGATATCTTTCTTGAAGAAATAGTGCTAACCTATTACATACCATAGATTCAAATAATATTTCAATACATTTTTCAAGTAGTAATTTCCCTCAAGTTGAAATTAATATACCCTACTTTAAAAAATATTCCATGTATTTACTCACTTTAAAAATATGTTGATTCTTTTATAGCATGTTATATCTATCATATACTTAAGATATGACTATTGAAGTATATTTATATATGAAAATACATAACATATTTACTTCAATGAATTTTGACAATGATTATCCCAGTGCAACTACTGTGAACAATTCTTATGATAATTTTCAATATTTTATAGTTTCATCAGAAATAGAAGCTATTTCTGTATGCTCCCATTTCATATAAACATTTTGTATTATCAGTAGTTTTCAAATGAATAATTCTAATACATGTAAAATGGTATCAGTTAGTAAAAAATGTGTGAAAATATCCAAGAATATATTTTTCTATTTTTTCAGACCTTTTAGTTTATGTATGAGATATTTTGAAGATAACTTTTGGTGCATCTACATTTGTTTTCTTCAACTCTATTCTCTTCTCTATAATTTTATTCATCAATAACACCTCTCTCTACTATGTATCAGACAATATTCTTGTTTTAAAGTCTACATTTTTTATATCACTTTGAGCAGTTCAGCTTTTTTTTAAAATGAGTGATTATGTTGAACTTCCTCTGAATACTTTTACTTTGCCTTTGACTGTGTAATTAGAAGGTGTTTGTTATAGACAGGACCTAGTTATGTCTTGCTTTTATAAAATTAAATTGAGATAGTGTATTTTTTACTGATTTATGTGCCTTGCATTTAATTAATTGTATATATTGTTGAAAAAAATTACAATCCTGGCAAGTATTTTCTTCATTGAATCTACTTATGGTATGTTTTTTATTCTGCTCGCTTCACTTTTAAATACTTTCATAATTTCATTTTTTTTATTGGTTTACTAAGTATAGTTCTTTTTTCTTATTTTTATGATTGCTCTTATACTTACAATATATGTATTTATTAAATAATAGTCTAACTTTAAACAACATAATAAAATTTCAGGAATGATTTCAAACAATATAAAATAATTAAGGAATGATTTTAAATGATTTGTAAATCTTTCCTATGTTCTCCAGATAACATGTATCTGTTGTGAGACACTTTAATTTTATATATACTATGGTCCAAAATTCCTACTAATTTTGTATTAGGTACCTAGTTACCTTTAGGAGCAATTTAAAAAGGACACAAAATATCCTGTGCTTAATTCAGTTTAATCATTTTAAGATTCATGCTTTTCTTTAGGTAGACGTAGTCTTCCATATTGCATCACATTTGTTCTTTCTTCACTATGAGCTTTTCAAAATTTCTTGTCAGGCAGGTCAGCGAGCAATGAATTTGCCAGATTTTTGAATGAGGTATTTCTTCTCTGTTTTTGAAAGATAGTTGTACAACATTCATAATTTTAGGAGGGCACTATTTTTCTTTTAGGACATTAAAGTCCTCATCCCATTGTCTTCTTTATTTCACAGTGTCTGGTAAAACATCTATTCAAAGTCTTATTTTTTTTCTTGGGTATGTAATGTGTTTTCTTAGGTTCTGGCTATGTTGAAGATATTTTTTTCATCTTGAGGTGGAGAAAATGTTTACAGATATTTTTCTGATTTTTCTTTCTCTTGCATTAATATTGCTTCAGTTTTTTGAGATTTTTCTTCATGTATCTTATAATTTTTCAATATTTTTGAGAATTTGTAGCAATTATTTAAAAATATCTGCTTTATCTTTTTTCTCGTATTCCATTTTTAAGTATGTTAAAATTGTTGACATTACTTAATGATAATTATAGTGTATGCCCTTGGTTAACTTACATATTTTACTTTTTAACTTGTTTTCATAGCATTTCATTTTAGGTGATTTCTGTTGATCTATCTTCAGTTTTATTAATGTTTTTCCCTTAGGTACATCAAACTAACTAAAAAACCTTCCAGTGACACTAATGATCTCTGTTACCACTTTGTTTTTGTTGTTGTTTTAAATTTTGTTGAATTTTGTTGTCTCTGTAATTTTGCCTTATAATTTTGATCTCTTTGGAGAGATCTTTCATATCATCATACCTATATGTTGTCTTATTCTCAGAGCCTTTAACGCATTAAAACTATATTTCTTCTGTGATAATTCCACTTCTGGGGCATCTCAAGGTCTGTTTCTGTTCACTGTTTACCTCTTCACAGTGGTTGTCTATCCCGATCACTGCTCTTGCTTTCTTGTGTCCTTAACTTTTTTGTTGAAAGCTAATGTCAAGGATTCGAGGCCGACAGGATAGGACTTGATTCAATATAGTCAGCAGATGAGCTACATCTGTATTTTGCACTATTATTGTTAGTTATCAATGTTAACTCAGAGTTACAGCCTCACATTTTTATACTTGGTATGGTAGCTGGATATGCCCAAGCTCTGCTCTCAGGTAATGGTTTCCACTATACACGTGCACATCAAAGGACTCTTTGTTACCATTCCTGTCCCTCTACAGTGGCTCACTGGTTTTTGTTACTTAGTACTGTCCTCCCTTTGAGTACCGGTCGAGGGAAAGGGGTTCAGGCCTAGGCATACCTCATATCACTGGGACCAATTATTGTTGTTTCTTCAGTGATTTGCACTCTTCTTATGGCATTCAAACTCTGTGCTGTTCCAAAGGAGGTTTCCTGTTCCTTTTCTAGGGGTATAAGAAGTAAAATGCTGTTCATATGTTCACTGAGGGTTTTGGGTCCAGGCATATTTCCTACGCATAAAAGGTTTTTGTTTATTATTTCTCTACTTTCCTAACCACAGTGCATCTTTGTCTGTACCCTGAGGCAGAATAGCATGCTACCCCACCTCCTTGACTTACAGGTTCTATTCCATAGTAGAGAATAGCCCGCGCAGACTTGCTGTCTTTCTTGCACTGGGATTTGCTTTCTTTCTTTCTGTGTACCGACCATGAGAGATGGTGTCTCTGACTTCACTCCCTGTCCTAAGCTATGTAGGTATGAGAATAACACACAATGAAATGTAAATTCTTACATCTGTGCCTTCCAGGGAGTTACATATTTTCAAAGAAACAATTAAATCTGAGACAAAATTAAGAAAAGCTCTTTATTCATAAACTTAAATCAATAGAACCCATCTGCTGTTCCATTTATTTCAGAAAAGGTTCAAAGACACTGGAAAGAAGTACAAGTTTTATGGGGAATAAAAGCATACAGTAACAGTGGTATTGGCAAACATTCTGTTAAATTGGAGCTTTGGGGATATGTGTTGCTGAAAGGAGCACTATTAAGACTGGAAGTTTGAAAGCGGACAAGACTGTGGTTTCTGGTAATGGAGCAAAGGAACAGTTTCTGAACATTTCAAAGAATGATGGGTCGTCTGCTGCTCACCAGCAAGGGACTTTTGTGCATGGCCATGTCCTAGAACAGGTCAAGGTCAAGGGATTCTTTTTTACGGACAGTTGGCAGTATTGGTCCTTGTGGAGGGGAGGTTCCATGATAGGTAGCTTCATGTTTATTTAGATTTCAGGATTTTGCAGAAGGCTCTTGCTGAATCCTTACCATTAGATGTGCCTCCAGCATCACTGCCATGGGTTAAGCAAACAACTGCATTAGTCTTTCTTGTGAGGCCATTTCCTTTCTGAGATTTTACACAACTTGAAATAGCTCTTGATTTCTTAAAGAAAATGATGATAATTTAGAATACCTGAAACCCTCTTCTTATAAAAGAGAAGCACTGCTTTCCATGTTCAAATTGTGAGTGAAACATGACACAATTGAAAGGCAATCACTGCATCACATGGAAATATTTCCATCACAATAAATAATTTTACATTGTTTTATCAGTACATGTTTGCAGGACATAATAACAACAGTCTTTGTGGGGAATTAGATGTAAAAATGGGCAAGTAAATATTTTTTAATGTTGGGTTTTTGCAAGCAAACCTGTTAACTAGAATGAAAACAAAAATAGCAACATTTTTCTTTGGCTCATGGAAAAGGATAAGTACCCAACAAAATAAATTTGTGCAGATGAATTTTCTGTTAGCAGGTTCAAAATGAAAAGGAAAAGCAAGACTGAGTCAGTCGTGCACACTAACAAGGAAACAGCAGTCTCACACATTTCTCAAATATCCCCCATCTTCAACCCAGCAGTAAGTAATTGTTGAATGCAAAATTGCCTTTAATGCTAAGGAAATTTTGCTACAGAAGATCTTGTATTAAATACCCATAGTGTCAGTTGTTCTTCTTCTTTTAGGAGGACAAAATCTTAAAGTGGAATCACTACAATAAATAAATATCCAGGTTACATCTTCATCTTCTATTTACTTAAAAAAATTTCAAAATAACTGTCCTGGTCTGAAATCCTAGAAAAAAAAAGGAGACATCAGGATATTAATTTAGCTTTTAATAGCATGGTGTATACTGATCCCTCTTTATCACTGGGTTGCACATCCATTGATTCAACCAATCTGAGTCAAAAATGTCTTTTCTAAAGATTACATTTGTACGTTTTCACACTATTTTCTTTAAGATTTTCTCTAAGTAATACAGTGTAGTGATCATTTGCATAGCATTTACGACGTGTTATGTTTTGTAAGTAATCAAGAGAAGTGGTCAGGTTATATACAAATCCCCTGTAATTTTCATAAGGGACTGGAGAAACCAGGAATTATGGTAAGACAAGGGTCTCCAACTTCACTTGGATCCCTGTGGACAGCTATATTTAAATCTTACTTAATATTCTGAGGACTTGTTGCAGGCTTGTTTCCCAACACCTTCAGAGCCATTTAAATATTTCCTCCCTGAGAAAGGTAAGAAAGTTTCTATTCCATTGCTGTTACACCACGTGAAAATGAGCTGAAGAATTTGTGTACTTTTGACTACATTTGGTAGACACATTTATGGTGATTTGAGGTTTGTATCAATGGTATCATGAAGGGTTTTTTTTGTTTTGTTTTGTTTTGTTTTTGTAGCAGGGATTGAACTCAGGACCTTGCACTTGCAAGGCAGGTGTAGTGCCACTGAGCTAAATCCCAGACCTGTATCAATGGTGATCATTAATAGGAAGGAGAGAGACAACACATAAACATACACATGCACATATTGCTATTATTAATGGCAAATCACTACAACCATTAATTAGAAAAAGCAAGCTCTTCATTTCTTTATGTAGCTTTAGATTTGTGGCACATGTCATTTTACATTTCTTAAGGACATCTTTTTAACATTTCTTTCAAGGCAGGTCTACATGCATCAAATTCCCTCAGTTTTTATTAGGAAAGTTTGCAGGATACAGAATTCTAATTTGGAGAGTTTGTCTCTCTGAACAGTAAAAACTTCACTTTGCTCTGATCTCCTCCACAATGTTCTGGAGGAAGAATTGGGGATAATCTTTATCTCTGCTCTTCTCTACTTACAGGACTCACCACCCACCTAGCGTCTTCTATTAAGTTTTCTTTGTCTTTGTTTTGGTGTCATTTGAATATTCTAAACCTAAGTGTGGTTACTGAACATTTACACAGTCTCATGCTATGTGAGCGACTTTGGTGTGGTGGCATTTTGTTGTCAGACATTTTGAGAAAGTCTCAGTCATTATTGGCTCAATTATTGCTTATTTCTCTTTTTCCTTGTTCTAGCATTCCAAATATGTGACACTTTTTGTATTTTTTTTACAGTTTTGAGTATTGTTTTCTATTTATTTTGGTATTTCAGTTTTGATATTTTCTATTAATATATCTTGAAGCTGAGAGATTCATTTTCTCAGGAATGTCTGGTCTAGTCATGAGCCTATCAAGGGCATTATTTATCATTGTTATAGTTTAAAAATCTCTAACTTTTTTCAATTCTTTCTTAGAATTTCTATTTCTCTGCTTATGAAACCCATGCATTCTTGCATGTTATTAACATTTCCCATTATAGCTTTCAGCATATTATTCATAGTTGTTTCTCTCTCTATATATAGTCTCATATTTCCAGCAACTCTTCCAAGTCTGAGTCTGGTTCTAATATCTGGTCAGTCTTTTCAGACATTTTTGGTGTTGTTTTTAGAACACCTTGCAAAATTTTGATGCAAGTGGAACTCTAATATTCCATTAGTGTGGTCATGGCAAAATGTAGTGGAGTGGTATTTAATAGTTTAGGGTTAGGTCTCAGCCTTTTCGCCTGGGACATGAACTTCCTTGATGAGTCTCAAACTTCTAGCCTCAACTTATGAATGGGAGAGAAGGGATAGATAGGGTAGAGTCGAGTTAGGTCCCTCTTCCCAGGTCAGTTGGGTACTGATAAAAACTCCAAAAGGCATTAGGCTTTGATAAAGAGGTTTTCATGTTTTGATTTGTTTTAGGACAATCCTTCATGCTCTGGTTTAATTTTGAATGGTTACTTTTTTATCCTCCCTGTTGAAAGCAGATTTTTTTCTAGTATAGGGAGAACGTAAGAACTGGCAGAGCTCCTGGAAAGAAAATTAACAAAAATGCCGGGCCTCTGTCTACACCAACTCCCCAGCCCCAGGGAGCTTTCCCAGATTTATGTCCACCTAAATTCTGTATTTTTTTGTCTAGCTATATTTTTTCCTGTCCACCACAGTTCTTGTGGAAGTTTCTACTAACATAGAGTGTGATTCGCAAGACACCCGTCTCATCCTCCAGTTTGGTGGCAGCAGTTTGACCAATGACTTCATTTATCTGATGGAGCTAAAAAAACCTGTTGATTCTTCAGGTTTCTTGTTTCGTTTTTGTTGTTGTTATTTAGTATTTTACCAGTTGCTAGGATGTAATGGAAGCTAAGCTTCCGTGCTAGACTAAAAACTGGAAGTTTTATGCAATGTTTTTAAACAAACTTTGCCTGGGCCACGCTTATGCAAAACATACAAACAAGGGAACACAGAATATTTCTTTATGGCTAAATGGTGTCAGCTGCCCAGTCCTCACCTTCTGTGTTGCCTTGCTTGAACTTGAGTCAAGCTTCTCTCCTCACTCCTTGGAGACCACAGAACTTTGTGTTCCTGGGTCCCACCTGAGAAACACTTGAGGTCAGAACATGCCCACTTAGTATCTCATCTCAGGGAACGGCTGACCTGCTTTCCCTGTCAGACCTTGGAAAGCACGAGGTCTGTCTGCTCACTTCTCGTAGATCTCCATTTCAAAATTTTCTGCTACCCTGATTTTCTGTGCCTACAACAACAGCAACAACCAAAAGCAAACATAAGAGCACTTCTCTGATTTGCCATGCTTACAGATTTCTGAAATCACAGCATTTTCCCTCTTGCAACATTTTTTGGAGAAAAGAAACCTCCCCTTTTCTAAGTACAGGTTTGTCTCATTAGATGATTCTAATTTGGCCGGGTGTCTTATATTTTAACTCACAGCCCTATGCATCACTAAAAATTAAGCTATGTTTTTCTCAGAAGCAGTGATCAACTTTCAACGTGACAACTCTTATGGCTATTACACTCTTTCCCCTTTCCTTATTCTCTCACTTAACTGCCCAAGAATGGCATATTCTAAATTATCCTCGTGATTTAAGCTTTGGCTCTATATGTAGTTTCTAGGTAATTCAGATTAATCTTCACTGAAACAAAAAGATACCACCACAAAATGTTTAAAGAACTTGACAAAATACGTATTTAATAAATGGCAGATATGAAATGAGTGTCCAGGCCATTAAAATCCAGACCCTGGAACTATCTTCTTTGCAGGCAGCATATTATTTCTTGCAGAGTCAAATATGAAAGAAATACACTCTTGAGTTTCCATATCCCAGTCCAATGAAAGAATTCTAAGTTCCAATGGAAAACTAAGTTGTTGTGAAAAACATTTTAATGATCGTGGCTTTTCCCAAGTTATATGGTTCCTAGCTGTTCATTTTAAGCTTGTATTTCATGTTTCTATAAAGCTTATATTTTGCCTTCTCGACCATACCTATAAAGTTTTCATTTATGTTTATGGTTTCAGATGATGATCAACTTTTATTGCTAATATTTATCTGAAAGCTCTGATTCCATCTTAAAATATGGAAAATAACTTTCAAAGCCAGTGCTCTGTCAGATACTTTAAACCCCTGAGTTAATTCTATTTCAGTTTGTAGTCTTTCTTATGATTTTAAAGTACATGCACATATTGCTGTCTTTTTCATTTTGTCTTGGAAAAGATACCACTTATGAAAGCTTTACGAATTCTTGTATAATTCATGAGTTATTTATATTATTACATTAACTAGGATTACTACTCTACTTGAGTGTATCTAGTTCCTAGATTTAAAAAGCCTTTAAAAACTTTAAGATTTTTTCAATTTATTTTAAATTTCTATGCTGCTGATAAGACACAAAAATACTCTGATTTTTAAAAAATATATTGATTTCTGTAGAGCCTATGAACCTCATTTGTAGACTCTGGAGACAGTCTAAAAATCATTAGTTAAATCACTTACTCCTTAAATCACAAGTCCAGTTATCTAGTTGCAATTGCTACTATTGTGGGTGATAAATAAGCTCCCACTTCCCTTTTTTATATAAAATGACTAAAAGGAGAGCAGGGTACCTGGGTGTGTGCTTTTTGTTGGAGGACTCTCAGATCAGATAGTTTCCAAATACAAATCAGTGACATATATATGTTGTTAAAAAGCTTTAGCATTGTATTTGCATTGAAAGTAAACAATGCCTACATATTTATAGCTCATTATCCTTGGGCATCCTGGGACCCAAAGTCTAGAGGAGACGTTAACCCAAAAGTGAAGGATTCAGAACAGCATTTCTGCATTTCGGTTATATACATTTGTCAACAGAACCTTGCTTTTGCCCTTTTAAGCAATGTTTTTCTTAAGTCCTTCCATTATGATTGATTTTCCTACTGCCACAAAGAATTAAAGGAAACCCAAAACCAAAACAAGCCCAAAGAATTCTAGTGCAGCTATTCTCTGTTTAACTGCAACTACGGAATGAATGGTTCTAGCTGCTTTGCTTAAGAGTTTTCTTTTTCCACTTTCTCAACTTGGCCTCATTTCCTCCTTTAAATTCTCTACTTCAGTGCTGCTGCTACATCCATTTAAAGACATTTCCCTGAAGGACCCAGGAGACCGCGTGCTAAAAGGTGACGCTTTGGTGAGAAATCCGGTCAGGCATACAGCACAGGACAATTGATTCACAAATGCTCTCTGTAGAGGTCTGAATTAAGTTCTGTGAGCTTCCGCATGGGAAGCATTTTCAGAAATCAAGGCCAATCACACTCATCAAGTATGTTTTTGGAGATTGTACTTCGGCTCATTTCCTTCGATTTTTCCCTAATAAAGCATAGCCACGATTACATTAAGGTAATCCATTAAGTAAAAGTGCTCCAATTGAGAAAATTTTGGTTTAAATTAAAGAAAACTTTAAGAGTTCCAGACATTTACCTATTTTCTTAAGTAAAATAGTGTTCTTAAATAAGTCTAAGCGGTTCTGGATTTACCAAAAAGTTGAGCAAGCACTACAGACTTTTCAGAGAGTATCCTCCATACACAGTCTAATCTGTTATTAAAATACTGGATTAATATAGTATAGCTATTATATTTGATTATAGTCATTATTAAATAAATCCACACATTACAGGAATGATCACTTTTTGTTGAACAGTCATGAATTCACACAGATGCATAACATCTATGCCATTACAATGCTATCCAGAATGTAGTAAGTCCTGTATATACCCGAGTTAAGACTTTCTGATGGGCCACATCCTCATCAGCATTTAGTATGCTGAAAAGTATTTTAAAAAATATATAATACCATTCTAATAGGTATATCATAGTATCAGATTTTGGTTTTAATTTAAATTATTTAATGACATATGATGTTGTGTATCTCTTCATATGGTTGTTTGCCATTTGTGTATGTTCCTCTATTCTGATCTGCTTCTCATTTTTAAATAGAGTTTTTTGTTAATCATTGATTTTTGTTAATCATTGAGATCTTTGTAACCTTCAATCCAAATCCTTCATTGGATGCATGTTTCAGAAATATATTCTCAAAGTTTGTGAAGTATGTTCTATTTTGTTAATATATTTTTCATTGTACATGTTTGACTAGTTTACAACTATGTATTTCTATTTTTTTAAGTTAATATAAAATTTCATTGGTTTTTATCTTCAAATTCCAACTGTCTATTGTTGGCACATAGGAAATAAGTGACCATTTGTTTGCTGTCCTTTTCCCCTGCAACCTTGCTCTAACTGCTTATTCATTTCCAGTGATTTGTGTCTTTGTTGATTTCTGGGAAATATCTACACAGAGAGATATGTCATAGGGGAGGGGAATAAAAATATTTTATTTTTTTATTTCAGGATCTGCATGTTCTTTGTCCTTTTCTGATTGTATTATTTGGTATTCTAAATATTGTTATAAATGGTAAAAATGGATTTTTTTCATTGTTTCTTATTTAAATGGAAAAACATTTAGTTTTTTTTTACAATTTAAACATGATGGATTTAAATAGTGTTGCAAAAATAATTGAGTCTTTATAAACTTGTTAAAATAGAGATTTTTAAAAATAAAAACCTTTTTATCATGAATAATTGCTTCTGCCTTATAGTTTAAAATTAATCATATTTATTTTCTTCAATATATTTTAAAGATTTTTAGTATTTGTTTTATATTAATTATTGTTTGTGAGTTTTTGCTACTGTAAATATTAATAGTGCTTTGTTTGTCTTTTGGAAAGAAGGCCTTTATTTTCACAAGTAAGTTAGAATTATCCATGTAGATGAAGGAAGAATATGGTCTCTAGGAAAAACGATAGTGGATAAATTGCAATAGATGATTGCTTTTTGTCCATATAGGCAATTCCATTTCTATAATGAATCTATTAGGAAGGTGTGTGGATACTTGTCTAAGGAAAAGATTGGTGACATTTCAAAGAAGTGATGTGTGTAATGTGTAATAATTTGTTTATTTTAAATACTTTTATTTATTTTACAGTTGCTATATTTGCTATTCAAAATTTAAGAAATTATATATATATATATATATATAGAGAGAGAGAGAGAGAGAGAGAGAGAGAGGAAAATACTGGTTTTGCTGGAAAAAGGAGGATCACTCAAGATTGAACTACATCTAGTAAAGAATCCACTACTTATTTTCCACTGAAGAAAATAAATGATATTATTGAAAGCAGTGTAAGGGATTGAAAAACAGAAATAGGTTTTAACAACTAGATATTTAAGGATGAAAACTGTAGATGAGTGAACTGATATGTCAAAGAGACAGGGAGTGCTTATATATTTTCCAGCTTAAGGCTTTAACAACAAATGAGTGTTTAAATCCTTGTCCCCAATTAGTAGAACAGATAGAAGAATAGAATTGAGGAAAACACTTGATATTTAGCTTTATTGATTATTTTAAATTCTATACATTGAAAGCTATTAGAAATACATTTTGGGAACTTTTAGAATACATCTGGAAGAAATATGCTGATTAGGTGTTTAGATAAACTCACAGATGAGCAATTTGTGAATACATCGAGATAGTGTGTACAATCAGGAAAGGGTAGGCGAGAGTATAACATCAGAATGCTTATGTGTATGGGATCATGAAAGGGAGGAGGGACTGAAAAATTAATCACAAAAGGAAGAGATAAACAAGGATACAAGTGAATATTAGGTAAGAAATAAGAAGAGATTAGATAGTCACGTGAATGAATGAGGGAGCACTTCAGTGTTCCTGTAAGATAACAAGTGAAAATTTCCCACCAACTGGGAGAAGCTGAATGGCTTATTCAGATAAATCTAGTGAGAGAGAGGAGGCTGGAAGTGAACCGTAGTGGCATGATGAGGATGAATGATGAACAAGTAAAACTGAGAGCTCTATTTTATGTTAGAAGCTTTTATGTAAAGTGAATTGTTATGATTATTATGATGCATTATATGATGATACATGTTTCAAGGTGTTGATATGTAAATCAGAGAAGTGAAACATGGATTAACTGTTTCATGGGGTTAGAACAGGGGATACAAGAGCATAAAAATATAATTAGAAAAGGATTTACTGTGTAATGACCTCTGGGTAAGATTTAAAAGTTTGAAATTGAGCCTTGTGAAGTCTGTGGAAGGATAAACAGAGAAAGAGACACAAGAAATGCAAGGGTTCAGGATGAGAAGGCAGAGGTGTCCAGGTAAAATAACTCTCAAAGAAAAGAGCCATGATTTTAATGTTCGCTGGTTGATATTGTATAAATACATTAGGGCCAAAAATACTTATGCAAAAGAAATGCATTTTTGATAGTATAATGTAATTACACATAGTTAATAATTTATCATACACTATACTTTCATTTATCACTGTCTTAATCACCCAAGATTTATTTTCACTACTTTCTCCAACTTTGAATCAAAGCTTCTGGAAGAGTATCACCCAATAATTGTTTATTGAATGAAAAATTAACATTGCTATCAACACATTTAAATACATTTACCAAACTGTTTTGGAAACTTCAAAAATAGATTCTTAAGAACAGTAAGATTCTATGGTACAGTGGACCCTTGACTTACGAACTCAATCAGTTCAAAGGGCTGGTTGTAACTCAAGTTGGTTGTCAGTCCATATAGCTGAGATCTGGATGTTCACCTGGATACAGGCTATAGGCATCAAGAGGCAGATGAATCTACCATTACCCTAACTAACCCAAGTTGTTTGTATGCCAGGCCAGGAGTTACTTGAGGGTCTACCATACTTTTTCTGGAATTTTTGTTCTTATTTAAGTAGGAGGCTAGGGCATGGTGATGTGGCTGGAGCAGTTGGACATCACCTGCCAACTGAAGAGACTTGTTAACCACAGGCACAGAGCATTAGGTCTGACCTGACACAGGATCAAGCCATCCCTGCACCCGCTACCAATCTTCTCTCCTGAGAACACACTGAGCCCAGCACCTGATAGAGATCTTCTACCAAGAGACCAAGTGAGACCACCTGGATACATTATCAAAGAAGGCATAAAAGGACAGCGGTGATTGGCTTCACAGCTCAGCCCTCTTCTTCTCACAGTGGTCCCTTCTGCTTGCAGGATGCATCATCTCTTTTTCCTTCAAAGCTCGCTTTTCCCCCTGAGCACTTCTTTTGCACTTTTCCTTTTCCTTTTATTTTTATTTCTGCCCTAAAATTAACAGGAATCTTTTACATTCACCAGTTGTCCTGCCAATTCATTGAACGAGACAATAGGAATCTGGAAAACATTGCTGGTCCATCATCCTTAACCAGATAACATTAGCACTTTGATTAATATCAGAAAAGTCACTGTGTGATTTTATGTGCTGTGTAAGAAATTTCAAAAATCAAAGACTGTTTTAATTCACTTAAAATATAACTGAATCAATTTAACATCAGATGAGTGTAGAAATATTAACTTAATATTGTGTAGAAAAAGTTTCTGGCTGTTTATTATTAAGACTGTGCGCAGTTTTATTAATAGCCTGTGGAACAGAGCCAGTGTGCTGTGACTGTGGTTTGTTGGTGTCTCTCTTCGGTGAAAGGTGTCTGATGCCAGCAGGGATCAGTTTGCAGTGCCACAGCAAGTGCACATCAAATGAATTTATAGCAGGTGGTTGGTGTCATGAATCCGTATAAAATAATTTCCTTGGAGAACTATCTCAATTGTGAATACACAAACATGTATTTAAAATATGCTATTTTAAGTTCATCCATTTTCCTGAGTTGTGTTATTTTTTCTTCCCGTGATCATGAATTATAAACTAAAATTCACTTGATAGAAATCTTCAGCTTGCTTCAGTAATAATGAATTGAATCAATCCATTCAGGATTTGTATACATTTTTGATAGGGCAGCATAAGAGGATACAAGCTGGTGCATAACTGGATTATATTCCAAAATCTGGTACTGTTAACATAAATAAATAAATAGAACAAGGACTCAAATATGAAAGCAGTAAATATGACATCAAATATGAGCTGGAGAAAGGAAAAACAGCAGTGCGGGGATAAAAAAGCTAATCTGATTTCATATTAAAAACCACCTCCAAAGAATTGATTGAGTTTATTTCTACCATTCATAGGTAAAAGTGAATTGAACTAAATTGACATGTGAAGTCAAGTTTGGAGTATCCTATTAATGAAATATCCATGTGATTTTTTTTTCATTTTTTTCTCAAATCTCTCTGCTTTGGGTCCAGTTTATAGTGTACAAAATTGCCATCACTGTCTTAAATGTATGCATACACACACAGACCCATACTCACATGGCTAGATTTATAGGTTTGGGTCCATCACTCAAGGCATATACATAGCCTTAGTTCTAATCTATTTTTAAAATTTAATTTATTTGTCAATCATTCTGGTCTCCATTTGGAGCACACCTTCACCTCATGGTCTCTCTATCCTTTCCACAACATTACCTGCAGTAAAGAAAACCTCACTGTTGTGCACCTACTTCTTCCTGGAATTTTGTTTCCTCTTTTCTTCACCTCTGAACTAATATTCTTTAGAAAAGCTAGATCATATTTTCTCCATAAAGTTTGTCTTCACTCTGGCTCTCCCCAGACAGAAGCAATCACCTTAATGCCATGGAACTTTATCACGGGCATTCATATCCGTTTCTGTAACAGTTTGTGGTAAAGACTGTTTGCATGTGTCTCCAGACTCGCAACTCTATTATTTGAAGTTGAGAGTCATGACATATATTCCTTTATCATTTCATGTACAATTATATAGCACTTTGATTTTTAGAAAACAAATTTATTATTGATTATGGAATTATTTTCCAATGTAAGGAAATTGAGGGAAACAGAATCTTGAAAAAGTCTCCTTTCCAAGATTCCTATCCGATGTCATTTAATCAATCTCTAAGGATTTCTGTGATGGTAATTCACAGATGTAGTGAAGGGTCACTTAGCAACTCCCAACATAGGAAGGTAATATTGGATTATTTAGTCATGGTAATTATGTGAATGACTTGAAACAATGCATAAAGCAAAAAGGTCAGTTAAAGATATATGGGAAATGAGAATGGTAGAAGAGAGGAGACAGAAGAGAAGATCAGAGAGTTTCAAAGTGTGCAATGGACTTGTTAAATACCCTGAAAGATGAAAGTTGAGCCAAGAAAGGTGCGTGATCTCTCAAAGTAAAGAAAGTAAGGACCCTGGGCTACAAGCAGCAAACAAATAAAACCATAAGTGCTTCAGCCACATATAACTGAATTCTGCTGACAACCTGAATAATCACACAAGGTTTCCAGAGTGCTGGAACTACAGGCATGCCCCACTTAAGGTTATGAAAGTCACATAAAAAATTTAGGAAGTTTTCTATTTTCCGCAAGTCTTTGTGAAGATGATTACTCTTTCTCCTTTTAATGTTTCATAGAATTGGACACAGAAGACTTCTGAGATTGATGTTTTCTTAAAAGAAGTTGGTTCATCATTAATGTTATTTTTTGCAAAGAAATATCAGGCTACTCACATTCTGTGTTCCATCATTTGTGATCTCTTGCAAGCTCTGTTTTTTTCAAGGGATCTGTGCAGTTCATATAAAAATGGTCTATACTTTTAGCATGCAGTTCATAATAATCTCATTATACGCTTAATATCAATCTGATATATGATAAGTGGTAAGCCCTCTTTTTCCCCTTATGTTTGGTAATATGTTTTTTCTTTATTTTTTGATTCATCTATTCCATTTATCAATTTCTTCCAATATTTAATGTATAACTTTGTTTATCTTCTTTATTGACATTATATTTTCTATGACACTGTTTTTTGTTCTCAGTATTTCTTGTTTAACATTCATTTTAGGAATAGTTTGTCTTACATTTCTTGAGTTTTGAAATGTTTGGATCTCTGGGATTGTATTTATGTGTATATATATACATATATTATATATCTCTAGTCCATGTTGCAGTACATAATGATTATATTTATCCTGGGGAGTTGGTCCATGTACATAGCAAGTCTTAATTCTTGTTTATCCTGTACTCCTCCTACCCAGCTCTGCTTCTTCCACCTCGTGGTTCCCTTCCCATTTGCAAAAGTTCTGTTTCCATTTTTTTCAATGTTTTTCCATCCCCCTCCCCTCCCGTTCTCCCCCCCCATCTCTTATTACTCATTCCCTTTGAAAAAGATCCTCTCCTTCCTATTACCTATCTTTTATTTTTCTCTTTATCTTTGTATTTTGGGGTTTCTCATATAAGGGAAACTATATGATATTTAATCCGTGTGTCTAATTCATTTCACTTAATACTTTGGCCTCAAGGTGTATCCATTTACCGACAAATGCCTCAAATTTACCTCTACTCTCTGGGATTTTTGGACAGTTTTTCTTTATTTGTATAGGAATTACAAACTACATATTTGATTTCAAGTATTGCTGTAAGTGAATCCCACATCCGGTGCACTGTTTTCTTATCATTTAATTCAAAATCATTTACAGTATTATCTTGTGATTTCATTTTTAACACATGCTAGTTACTTACAAGTGTTTGATTATTTTTAAACATTTGAGATTTATGCAGATGTTTTATTGTTATGGTATTTAAATATATTTCAAATTCACAATATTTTCTAAGTTAGCTTGGGCTTTGATAACAGAATACCATAAACTTAGCGGCTAAAATAACAAATATTTATTTCTCAAGTTCTGGAGGCTGGGGCATGTAGGCTCAAAGTGCTGGCTGGTTCCCAGTCTTCTCAGTGTGTTCTCATGTGGAGAGAAGGGAAGCAAGCTCTCTAAGGCCTATTATAAGGACAGGAATACCATTCATGAGAGCCCTACCTTCACAACCTCATTTAATCCTTACTAAATTTCCAAGATCCCCCTCTATCACCAGCTTCCCCGTTCCTGGGAAAATACCTGACATCTGAAATTTGACTCACGATTTCAGAATTTTCAGTCCATGGTTGGCTGAGTTCAAGGCAGAAACACCAGTGGTGGAGGAAAGCTTCTCAATTCATGGTTTCTGGAAAGACTATAGCAGAAGAGTATGAGAGGTAGAGACCAGTAACCTTTTATGCTTCCCCAAATCATTCCTTCATGACCCACACAAATATACCCAAAAGTATACTTTACTAATCTCCTAGATATTTCTCACCCCAGTCAACTTGAAATTCAAAATTAATCATCATATTCAGCTTCTAATACCCTTGCAAAAAATGGTAGAGTTTGAATTAAGTCCAATAAATATTTTGTATGATCTCATTGATCTTTAGCTTTATTGAGTCCTCTTTTATGGCTCAGCCTGCAATCTTCTTTTTTTGTTGTTAATGCACCTTTTATGCTTTAAAATAATGTATCTCTGAAATTATTTGGTGCAATGTTCTATAAATATCGACCAGGTCAAGCTAGTTGATAGTGCTTCAATGAATTTCTACAGGTACTTCTAGTAATTGATGCAAGGTTATTACAGTCTTTTTTCCTTTAGTTAAGTCATATTTTGCTTAAGTTATTTGGAGATATTACTATTGGGTGTACCTATCCATGATTTTGAATAATTTGCCTGAATATCATTATGGTTTACTCCAGTTTGTTTCTTTAGTGCCCTTTGACTAGCAGTGTATTTTATCTGATGTTGGCAGTGCAGCTCCATTCTTCCTATGCTTAGCAATTTTATGTTATATCTTTGAGCCAGACAGACTTTATCTGTGCTTTTGTGAAAGTCCTTTCTCTCAGGTATGGACAGCACTTTCCACTTCTTACTAGTAAAATGCAACAAACATGATAGAGTGAGCTTGATTGTGCACAAACTATTCAAGTACAAATTGCTGTGTTCATCATTTAAATAATTTACATTGACAAAATTCTAAATTAGGTAAAAATAGTTACTGATAAACTCAGCTATGACAATAATAAAGAAACTTTAACAAATGTTTAAAGATTTTTATTTCATTTCATAAAAAATAAGGAAAATTTGTCTGTTGATATGAATGCAAGACAACATTTGTCCCATGATTTGCATTTACAAAAAAAAAAAGTCTCCACTATGTTAAAGTCTGTTTACAATGGACACCACCAGAAAGAATAATGTTCAAAATGTGATGTGCCAATAGGAAATCAATCAATTTTCATACATAGGGCACACAATCAAAGCTACAAAGGTTTGAAAATTCTATCATCTTTTAAATATACACATAAATAATATTAGTGAGTTATACTATACAACAAAGAATTGATAATAATGATCAATGAGTTATGTCCTCACTTGGAATAGAATTCACGTCTCAACACGAGTTCCACATTGTAGGAGACAACAAAGAGTTTAGAGCTAGATAACTCAGAAAAAAAATAAACTAAATGTCAATGAATTTATATACATAATAAACAATATATAAACAATAAACACATATTATTTAAAATGTTATACCTTATCAGCAATCTCACTGAGCTCATGTGTTACATAAAGCACGATGCAGTTGTTCTTTAAATCCCCAAAGCTCTTACATCAGGATTTTGTTCCAGGGTTCCCAGAAGAAAACTGCAAAATAAATATTCAGAATAATCAAGACTTGGAATTTATTTTTTGTGAAAAATAAAGGCCTGGATTTAGCTGATGCTCATGCTTTAATCTATGACTTCTTTGAATTCTTCTTATCTCTGTCCTTCAGTTCCTGTATCACTGCATTGGTGCACACAGTATCTACGCAAGGTACATATCAGCTTTCCAACTCCTTAGCATTCTTTCATGATTCTATACCAATTTTAAGCATGCTTAATGTAGAAAAATAGCAATTGGCAGCTCTTCCGCAGGAAATGGTGCTTGTCTTACAGTATCCTGTCCTAACCAGAACTTCCCTAGGTTACAGAGAAAGCTTTAAGTGTTTGGATGTTATTGAAGAATGCACTCTACACAGAAAATGATATATTCAGACAGCTGGAAGGGAGCTGAATATAGCACTGTTCATTATTAAAGTTGTCAAAAAGGAGCGTTACAGTTTTATAGCATTAATAATTAAGGATGATCTTGAAGTTTATATATGACAGAAAAAACTGGAATACTAGATATTAGTTTTAGCTGCTTGGCACAGGTCTAGAAAAATCAAATTACGTTGTGTAGAGATGGTAAATTTATATAATATATTAATTAGTTTATTAATAAAATGAATTTATATCATGGGACATTCGATTTTATCCCCAAATCTTTTTGAATTAAAGTGGACAACAATCCTTAGCCTCATCCTGATTTGGACAGGGAAGTGTGTGACATTTTTTTCAAAGTACTAGAAAAACAAATAGCATAGGTAAACTATAGAAGATTTCACCTTGTTCCATCCTCTTCAAGTAAGCTGACATCCTAGAGATGTGGAAAGCCATAGTAATTCCTTACCATTTTAAGGGTTTAGGTAAGCATGTACCATGAATTCCTTATTATAAACAAAGATTAAAATAAAAGATACATAATAGGATTTAGAGAGATGGATCTTTCTCAAAGAGGAAGGGATCAAGAGGTGGACAGAGAAGAGAGAAAAAAGATTACAGAAGGAATTAAGATGTATTATGTACATGTACCAACTCCATGCAAGGAATGTGAGCATTATGTACTGCAAACATGCACTAAAAAAGATGTCATGAAGAATTACAGAAAGTTTTTGAAAAATACTATTAGTAATAATTTAAATAATGGTAATAGTAAGTCAGTTTGAATATAGGGACCTTCCTCAAAATTTTAAGGCTTGAATGGATTAATCTCCACAGCATTTAAATTGAAAAATATGTCACTTTTAGCATTGATTAATAAATAGGATTGGATTTACAATAAGGAAAACCAACTCATCATAAAAAGATCTGTAAATTCTCATTGAGCGAAATACTTTGGTTCACATCTTCCTATTATTTCCTGATTGTTAGTGGCAATTTTCTGTTTCAAAATCCTCAGTGACCTAGATCTCTTACAATTTTGGGGATAATTCAAGTCATTTGGGGATATTTAAACATGAGGTGAATATTAATTCCATGTGCTATACGGTTTGCATTGGCTTGTTTGGATTGGCTGTACACTTAGCTGGTTATATAATAGCATCGACAAATGTTCAGTTATAAAAATGTTTACATCCTAAAATATGTGTTTGATTCATCTAGATCCATACTAAAATGAAATTAAGGGGCAATTGTAGACACTACAACATTTTGCTTAGATTTGTGGAATTATTAAATATTGTGGGACTGCCAGCAGAATAAATTTAATCAACAATTATATCACTGTCCTGTATCTGGAACATTTTGTTTTACAAGTCTGATATGATGTAGTCAGCAGTAAAATAGCAAAAAAGAAGAATCTTTCAAAAACTGAAAAAGATAAAATTGTACATATAAACATCTTGAGATATATTTTATTGTGTCTCCACTCTTGGGAGAATTTACTTCACAATACATCATGAAATGATAAACAGTGATGAGCAGGTTGGGAATGGAGAAAAAGCTTTGGCAGAAGGAAAACCAATGATCATGTTGATTAATTTATTGTGTATAGGACAAAATTTTGCATAGAAAGCTGTTAAGACTAACAATAGCAAATGATATGTTTCAAACTAATATCCTGTGATAAAATAAGCCTTCCTTCAATATGGGATTATGTAGCCAAAGGTTGAGTTTTTCCTTCCTAGATGTTTGTTCTTCTGCAATATTTTTGTTGAAATTGTATCTGGAAATGCCTGACCAAGGGCCATCTACTTACCGTTTTGTGGAGACACCCCATGCCTCTATGGTTCAGGTCCCACAGACCTCACATTATCTGCTTGATCCTGAAAGCACTTGGTTTTGTTACTACCAGGTAGTAGTTTACTTAAAAAGTGAAAAGCCTTAGGACCGCTGGTG
The DNA here is from genome assembly GCF_053883595.1 of Heterocephalus glaber. Classification (NCBI taxonomy): domain Eukaryota; kingdom Metazoa; phylum Chordata; class Mammalia; order Rodentia; family Bathyergidae; genus Heterocephalus; species Heterocephalus glaber. Next base: position 2,816,670 of record NW_028258333.1, on the reverse strand, counting down.
AACTGTGACCCAAATTGTTAGCCTTTCCGTGCCCGCAGTCTTTACAGAAAGACCTCCCACCATGGTGTTGTGGGGCCCATGTGTCAGGGTTCACATGCGAGACCATTTCTTCCAATAGAACACGGAAGCTGTTTCGAAGCTAGCTTTCAATATGAGTCACACACTGCTTGCAGAAGAATAAAAGACGTGTTGGAGAAAGGTTCAAGTTTCCTAAGTGAGGCTGTCTGAAAATCTACAGCCAAATATGTAAGAAAGCTCAACCACAGTAGCTTCGATGTTCATTTATAGGCACATGCAGATGCATCAGTGAGCTCCTTTGAGACCCCCAGACTTATCCAGCAGAGGCACAGATTTAAAGCATCACTGCACGCTTCTTGCTCATGGATTTGAACAGTGTTTTGCTAAATTGTAGCAATAAAAATACATGCACATATTTTAATTTTCTCAGAGCTACCTATTATTTGAAGGAAAGACATGAGTGCCCTGAAAAGTAAATCAAATAAATACAAAGTTAACTAATCTAGAAAATATTCATGATGTCCAAGTAACTCTGCTTATAGTTGCATAGCTGTAAATAATTTTAATTGACTTAGAATTACAGAATTCACTTTTTTTTACATCTTTGCTTTAAGCTCATGTCAATTTTCTCAACTTTCTCATGACACTCCTTGTAAAATAGATAATTAAATAACACTTCGTGGGCTTTAAATCGCTGATAGATTAAACTTTCCTTGGATATTCTGTCCCACAGTCAAGTTCTGAATGTACCATTTTCATTTTTCTTTGTAACTCTAGCCACACTGTCTGCCTTATTGACAAAGATTTCTCCAAATGAGGAAATTCTGCTTATCTGTAGGCCACAGCTCAGTGAACCCTCAGTTGATTTTAAAGGCAATAGAACTGATGCTACTTTGTGCTGTCAGAGCCCATAGTGATTTTCTATTGCTCCATGGTGAATCCCTACAATTAGGCTGCTTGAAACAACACCAATTCCTTGTCTCACAATTCAGGAAAGTAGCAGTTAAGACAGACTAAAACTACATTTTCTGCTTAAGATCTCACAAGGCCGAACTTAAGGTCAATCCCCTTTCACTGTCATTCAGGTTGTTGGCCAAATTCAGTCCCTGTGATTGGCAGAGGGAGGCTTGGGTCTCCCTTTCTGGCTGTCACTGAGGGAACACATGCAGTTTCCAGAAGGCACACACATTTCTCATCACATGACCCCTCCATCTGCAGACCAGTGGTTCCACACCTAACCCTCCTTGTGCTTCAATTGCCCCTGATGTCACCTTCTTCTGCCAGAGATTTCCCCATGTTTTTAGAAGATTTTTATAATTAGGTAGAAATACAAACACACACACACACACACACATATGTATGCAACTGAAGAATTTTCCTTTTGACTAATTCATAGTGAATCGATCAGTTACTTTAATGGTATCTTCAAAATTTTCTGCCATGTTACATTACATAATTAGGATGTCCTGTCTCATCTTACTGACAGCCTTCTGGATTAGGGGAGGGAATATTGGGCAGCACTGGTACTGTTAGGGTTACACCTAACACAGAAACAGTTCTGCATATATTGCTCAGGTACTACACAGTCCTCTGGTAGAATTTTTATTTTAATATCTTTCTAACTACATCAGTGATTCCTTCAGCATAGATATAGCAAATTAAAAAAATAGAATTTCTTTCTCATTATGTAAAAACAAAGAAGCCAAATTAACCACAGACTATTGTCTTAGAAAAATATTAAAGTGATCAATTCTTAAGGTATTTTTTTCATAGCTGCTAGTCTCAAACTAAATTGAATATTTAAAGTTTGAAAACAAATACATTGTTTTTATTTTGTTGAATTTTGCTTACCTATGAATTTCATATGTGTGTGTGTATGTTAGTAGTCTCAAATGCAAATACAACTCTTCAATCTTAAAAGAAAGGGAACCGTATCGATCCCCGGTACCAAAAAAAAAAAAGAAAAGAAAAAGAAAAAAAAGAAATGGAACCATAGACTGTATCAGAAATAAGAGAAATGAAAAATGTTAAGAGAGTTTAGTATATAAGAAATTTTTTTCTCTCTCTAAAATTGTTTTTTAAAAAAAGAAATTATTTTCTTCAAAGCTACACATAGTCTAGATTCAGTGAATGCCTGGTGAACTTTGGCCCCATCCAATACTAGATAAGTACAGGTTTACCCTTTGAAGATGCAAGCACAGAGAGATACATTTGGTGCATGTCTTTAAAGAAGCTCAGCTTTTGTAACTGAAGTCATGGAAGGAGAGGTTAGTGTAAATCTTAACGAAGTGCTTAATATGGGTTCCTTAATGAAGTAAGGAACTTGGTGAACAACAAGAAAACATGATGAATAGCAGAATAGGAATGTGAAGTTTCATTGAAATACAGACAGAGTTCTGAGAGGCTATTGGGGTGGAGACTTTACTAGCAACGTACAAGGATTGCATAGGCTTTTGGTGATATAAAACAGATTTTTTTCAATTATCAAATTTAGTGTCCAGAAAATCTACAAAAAAGAAAGTGTTATTAAAGATCTGGAAACTCTGAATGTTACTAAAAAGTCAGTAGAATGCTTACTCACTTATGCTTACACTTCAGTGGCAACAGAGATGTTGAGACTAAGTCATCTCATAATAAATCAGGAAGAAAATGTTAAGATGTGAAAAGAAAAATGATTGTGGAAACTACTGCAAGGTTGGAAGGCTCAAATTAACTCCAATTGTTATAATAGCATTTATTTACTTACAGTAATTAACTTCTGTACTCACTGAGGGCACTCACTGATAATGAATGAGTTCTATTTATCCTGAGTTCTTGCCCACATTTGTATTTTTCATCTTTCATTTTAGTTTTTCTGAGGCATTTGTAGTGTAGTGTGGTTTTAAAATGCACTTTTTCCATGATGAAGAATATCAAAAGATTAGCATCTTTCTTCATGTTCTTATGGGTCATTTGCATATTTTAGTGAGGAGATCAATTTGTTGCATACTTCAGGAGATTTTTTTAAAAAACAATAATTAATTTGTGCATCCTATACAAAAGTCTTTTTCATAATACATCTGTTGTGCACATATTTTCTCTTATGAGATGGCTTTCTTACTCATTTTTAGGGTTGATTTTTGATGAGCAAAGGTGTTTGGCTTTGATAATGTCTGAATGAACCATTTTTACCTGTTTATTGCATCCTGTAACATCTCAGGGAAAACTTTGCCCCCCCCCGAATGGAGACAATCTAATAAATTAATTTTCTTCTAATCTTGTTCCAGCCTTAGCTTTTAATTATAAGCCTATGATTCATCTTTGTATATGGGCTGAGAAGGTAGAGTTACAGCTTAATTTCATTCCGTAATGATGTTCAATTTTACCCAATACTGGTTGGAAAAAATTTTCCCTTTCCTTTGGGGCTACTTTGGAGCATTTGTCAAATTGAGTGGTCATGTAAATAAGTGTGGTTTTATTTCTGTATTCTCTATTTGCTCCTGTCAATTGACTTTTCAATTCTTATACCAATACTGTACTATCTTGACCATTATTTATTTATAGTATCACCTGAAGTCACGTAATTTCAATTGTCCAACTGTGTTGTTTTTTTAAAAAAATTGATTTAGAAACTGCAGGTCTTTGGAATTTTCATAAATATTTTAAGAAAAATTTGCCAAGTCCTGCAAAAATCACATATGCTGGGATTGTTACAGGGCTTATGTCAATTCTACGGATTCCTTGGGGGGAGAATTTACATTTTACAGCCTTGACTCCAAAATATTAACAGTTATATGTCTCTGCTTACTTAGGTCTTCTTTTATTTCTTTAAGCAGTGTTTTATAGTTTCCATCATAGATATCTTGCAAACTATTCATGTACATTTATTCTTATGTAATATTATCTTACACTATTAAAATGAATGCATAATTTGAGTTTTCTCCTTCACTCTGACTCTGGCCTTTGGCCAATGAGGCAGCAGCAAATATGGAGCAAACAGGGATTTGAGAAGCCCCTGCAGCTTCTGAACCAGACTGGAGGAGTCCGCTGCATGTTCGGTGACACATGGTCACTCCCTTTGTTCCGGGCAGCAGCCGACTCACTACCAGACGGGTATGAGTAAAGCCAAGCCACCCTGGGGCAGCCAGCTGGAGAGAATCGCAAACAAGATGAGTCTGGCCAAACCAGCTCTAGTCAAAATATCAGGCCAGATGAGTTGTGAGCTTAACAACTAAACAAATAAGTAGTTAGTTTTTAACACCTTAAATTTGGGAGAGGCTGATTGCATGCCAAAGCCAACATACAGCACACAACATATATTCTCTCCCTCCCAATCTTCTTTTTCATTTGTTTGCCTGGTATGAAAGTCTTTGAGAAAGCAAGAGAGAAGGTAAAAAAGAAAAGTACCAAGAATTAAAACAAACTTTGTTATTTATAAAATATTCCATACGTGAACTCTCATTCATCTCAAGCATAGTTTTTCAAAGTAAAAAAGTAATTTTTGGTACAACCAAAAGAGTTTTTTAGGCAATTTAAATATAATTTTTATTTTTAAATATTTATTAGTACACGTTTGCAGGACATAATGTTTACCCTTATTGTGAGGAGTTGGTACATGTACATAACACATCTCAATTCTTTTAACTTCCTCTCTTCCTTTTCTCCTTCCTCTATCTTTCAGTCCTTTATGTCTCTGGGAGATAAATTGCTAAACATGTAAGATCTTCTTTGAATATCTGGATAGTTGAAGTTTTATTCTAAGCAAGCATTCCAGGCTATTATTAATGGAACTCTTCTCTATGTTCTATTAGGATAACAGAAAATTGTAATTGGAGTCAGAGGTGATAAAGTTAGTCCAAAATGATGCCAAATTATTTAAATTGGCTAAAAAGAGTTCTGCTCTCTCCCTTCACTGACCATCATCCAGTGTGTCCTCTCCAGGATCTTGTCATTTATTTTTTTTATAAAATAGTTCAATCCCAAAATATGACATATATGGAGAAGATCAACCAGAAAGCCATTACAGTAGCTCAACTGGGACCTCAAGGATGCAATAGCTGGAAAATGAGATGGATGAGGAATGGAGTGAGCAGAGTCAGGCATTTCCAAGGAGTGATTATTACCAGTTAGTTCTGGGGAATGAGAAAGATGGAGGAGTCCACGATGATCCATGGAACACTTCATATCCTGCTTCTGCTCTATGTGAAGAGTTTTTCTCAAGGGCCAGTTGCTTCTCTAAGTCATGCTTGTCACTCAGTGTGAAGCTGTGAGATTGCCAGAGTTTATGTCTAGTGATACATTCATAAGATGTGTGCCACATGCAAAACACTTCTTTTAACTGAAAAAGTTGGCTCTTGGGTTGGGGATGTAGCTCAGTGGTGTCATACCTGCCTGGCAAGCACAAGGTCCTGAGTTTGATTCCCAGTACCCCCCCCCCCCCAAACAAACAAAGTTGGTTCTTTCCAGGGGTACCGGGATAATATCTCCAAACCAGTTTATCTAGTAAATAAGTACAAGATAATGTCTATTAATTTGATAACTATGTGACATCACTTGTGGTCTCAAAACTGTCATGGGAGAGTTGATTACAGTCTCCTAAAACTGGTCTGTTATCCTGTCATTCTAACAAGAATGCTCATCACAGGACACATTCCAGAGCCTGGACAATGATGCCTTGCTTTCTCCTAAAAATTACTTTTTATTTGCCTGAAGAATTATTGTTAAATTCCTGGATAGCAATATCTCCTATAAACTATGATAAATTAAACCCAAATACTTCCTCACTATGCCATAATTTCACTAAAAAGTTTGCCACGTGGCCCACATGTGTCCTCTGTATTCACTTTACACATAAGGGGTTTGTTAAATAATGGACATTTACTATGGTAAGGCATAAATTTTTAGTAGCCCCCTCAAAATATTCCCCCTAACTTTGAAGTCACTTATCTCGTTCCTTTTACCATTTTCTGAGGTTGTTCTGGGAAATGCTTTTTGGTGTCTTTAATTCTTCTGTCGCACCTGACTCTGTCCTGAATAGTTTCAAATTGATCTGACTTGGGGAAGTGTTGGAAGGTGCACAGTGCCAGATCTGGCCAAAAAAAGTGGATTAAAATACGATAAAAAGTTTTAGAAGTCTGCCTTTCTCTTGCATGTGATCCGCAGAGCTATTTATTAAATTTTTGATCACACCATATGAAGTAACTCAGGAAAGATTTCCTGAATCCTGAGTAGCAAGAGTGAATCAGGAAGCATCTACAGTCCTAGATTTTGAGTTACGCTATAAAGGTGGAGTGATTAAAACAGCATGGCACTGGCAAAAACTAGATCTATATTGATCTATGGAGTGAAATTGAGGAAGCAAAAACAAAACCATACAGTTTCAGCTATTTAATTTATGAAAAAGGGGCCAAAAATATATGATGCAAAAAAGATACCCTAAAATGGTGCTAGAAAATCTGGTTATCCACATGCAAAAGAAAGCATCTAGAACCATATTTCTCACACTGTATTAAAATTAAATCAAAATTAATCAGAGCTAGATATAAAAACAGAAACACTGTAACTGTTGAAATATAAAATAGGTAAAACTCAAAGATATTGGCATAAACAAGGACTTTCAGAATAGAGCCTCAATTGCCTAAGAAAGAATCCAAAAATCTATAAATGGGACAATATCAAATTAAAAATCTTTTCATAGCAAAGGCAACAACCAACAGAGAGAAGAGAGAATCAACAATATGGGCAAATATTTGCCAGTTACTCTTCAAAGGATGAATATAGAATATGTATATAACTCAAAAATTAGACCCCCCAATTAAGAGACCCAATCAAAAAAAGAGAAATCAAAAAGCAAAGGTACTTCCCAATAGACGAAGTACAAATAACCAATAAGTAGACAGAAAAATAGTTCAGCATCTATGGCCATTAAAGCAATGCAAATAAAAACAACAACAAAGTATCATCTTACTCCAGAAAGAACGAATATCATCAAGAATGCAAATACAAACAACCAGAAAAACAAATGCTGGTGAGGTTTGGGGGAAAATAGAAAGATTTTGTTGATAGAAATGTAAAGTGTTATAATCACTATGAAATCATTATGCAGAATTTTCAAAAAAATGAACATAGAATTTCCATTTGACCCAATTATGTCTTTTCTGGCAATCTTCCCAGAAGAGTTGAGGATGTCATATTTCAGGGACACATGCTGTATCAGTCAGTCCTCACTAAAGACACAGATTTAATGCAAGATAATCAAATACATAAGGATTTACAGGATTGGCTTACAATGGCTGCCACTGAGTCAGAGTGCAAAGGCTCTGCCTGTGTGCTGGAGATCTGAAGGATCCAGTTGAAACCCTGTAACTGTATCTGTGTGAATCCCTATCAAGGGGCCAAAGGATCTGGAAAGCAAGAATGAAGAGTTGCACTGGAAGGTTGAAGAGCTGAGCTAGAATCCAGGAGAAGATATCCAAGATGAAGATGAACACTGGAGCTCCTCTGAAGGAACAGAAACAAGCCTTCCTTCTTCATTTCCCTTTTATAACATTCTGGAACAATACTCCTAGGGTGGGTCTTCCATACCCAGAACTATGCTGGGCCAATTTAGTTGGGTGTTACTGACTCAAATTGACACAATCAGTTAAGTATCACACATGGATATTCATGTTCATGATAGCACAATTCATAAGAGCTAAATTTTAGAAGTAGCCTATATGCCTATCAACAGATGAATGGATAAAGAAAATGTACTATATATATATAGACTATATATGCATTTACATATGACTATATATGTACATAAACATATGTGTGTGTGTGTGTGTATTTTGGTTATAAAGATAAATTTGAGTCATTTGTATTAAAATGGATGCATCTTGAGACCATAATGCTAAATGAAAAAAAAAACCTGCAAAATGTTAAACATTACATACTTTATTTTAAATAAAACTCAAAATATAAGTAATTAAAAGAGCAAAATGAAAGATAATCAATGTCTGGAAGGTAAACTTTGTGGAAATGGGAAAGGAATTTAGAATCTAGGAGGGAATGAGGGGGAGAGGAAGGGGCAATAAAAACGATTCAGATGCAGTATTTGTATACACCAGTTCCTCAAGATGTTTGTGATTATTATGTATCACAAACATATATGATAAAAGAGAAGCAATGAGGTAAATGTGTTTGAAGCAACTGGTGTGTTTTGAGAGGGATTAATGGTAGTGTGTCTTGTGGTGTGATAAATGATTTTTATCTTAGCATTCACTGTATTTTTGATCACTCCTTGTATAACAATGACCCATAGATCTTGACTTGTTGAATTCTTCTAGAAAAACACTGTCCTTGCTTCTTTATTTAAATGAAAGTAGATCCTCCACCCAATTGTCTTTTCTGTCTATTGGAAAGGAAGCCTTCAATTTTAAAACTCTGCATTTTCATATAAGTATATTTCAACATTATAGCTAGAAGGAGAATTCAAAAGCCATTTGTTTTATTTTCTGTCTCCTGATGGCTGAAAATACAAAGGCTATTCACAAACCACAGCTGAGTGTAGATTCTTCAGTTGAGAGTCTCTGACACATGTTATCTTCTCAAAATTCCTATGAAATTTCTAGTCCATCCCTAAAACTATATGTATTTGTACCTTCTACTTTTTTGATTTCCTTTAAAGTGTGGCTCAAACACTTCAATACTATGATTTCTAATCTTTCCAATTTTTAACTCACTGGGTTTCAAAGTTACTTATATCCTTTCTTTATCTCAATCAGTTTTTGCCCAGTGACTCATTATCCTCACCTCCTTCTCCTGGTACTGTATATCCACTCTGGTGTTAGGTGGAGTAGCCAATTTCTCAGGATTTTCACCTGTGTTATGAAAAAGAAAATTTCTCCACTCTAAGACCTTACCTGATGCTTCATTACAGTTTCAAAAAGGTCCTTTCTTTGACCCAATTCTTTCATTCATATTCTCTCTGCATCCTCCCTACAATTCTCTTTCTCCTACCCTCGCTGTCTTCTACCTTACCTTCCTCCTCTTCAGCTTTCTCAATTTCTCTCTTGCTTCAATCAGTGGCTGTGATATTTTCCTTCCATACCTTTCTTGATGGCTCGAGTCACTGTTGTCATCCTTTCTGCTCTTTCTCTAAGCATCTTTATCCATTTTTTTCCCATTTCTGTTTTTCTTAGATAATGCAGCAAAAGAATCTCCTCATGACCTACGCTGCTCCCATGTCATTTCCTCCTGTGGCTTGAGGTTCTTTTAAGGCACAATACAGAAACTCTTCATTTAACAACAAAGTTACAGTTCTATGACTAGGTCTTTAACTGTGCTGGTCACTACCTGAGGAATTATATATGCTGCAGTATGTACATTTTAATATTTAGTACAGTACAAACAGCAAAAATCACAGTATAGCATAAACAAGGCACATTGTACAAAAAAAGACACTGAAGTTCTATAAGTCAGATATACAAAGCTGTACAAAATGAAAAAGACAGGTCATAAGTCTGAACAGTGAGCCCTTGCCTGAAGAGTCCTTAAACAGGTAGATGGTTAAGTGAAGAATGTCTCTTCTTTGAAATTTGATGTCCATTGTGAGTTACTGAGACTGTAGAAACAATCTGACTATGCATTTAGAGATGGGGCCTTTGAGAAGGGACTAGGATTAAATGACCCTATTCAGGTGGAGCTGATGGTTTTTTAACAAGGAGAATCTCCACTAAATACACATACACACATGTGTGATTTCTCTCTGCTAGAAGGCTGTCAGCAAGGCGAGGGCTTCAATCCCAGAAATGTGAGCTAAATAAAACTCTTATCTTTCTTTTTCATCAATGCATGTTTGTGATACATAATGAATGCATTCATCACAGGGAATTGATCCTTATACACACATCTTGATCCTTTTCAATTTCCCCTTCCCTTGTTCACTCACTCTTCTATCCCATTCTCAAGTGCCACCTTCTGGTCCACCAAGTGTATCTCTTTGTTTCTTATCACCTGTCTTTTTTTGTTCTTTGGAATTGTCATGTAAGAAAAACCATGCAATATTTTATGTTCTGTATCTGCTCTATCTTACTTAGCATTATGGCCTCAAGGTGCATTCATTTTCCTAAAAAGAACTCAATTTGTCTTCTCTATAGCTAGCTAGGGTTTTGCTGTGTGTATATACATTTTCTCTATCCATTCATCTGTTCCTGGGCAGATAAGCTACTGCCAAGACTTAACTATTGTGAATTGTGCCTATGCAAATATGGGTATTCATGTATCACAGTAATAGTATGTCTTCATCTCTTTGGGGAAGATATTCAGAACAGGTATAGTTGGAACAAATGCAATTTCTAGTTTTAGTTGAGGAATTTTCCATTGATTTTCATAGTGCCATGTTGGTTTATATTCCAAGCAACAATGTAGAAATTTTCCTTTCCCCCCACAACCTTACCAGCAATGTTGTTTTCTGTGTTTTCAATGATATGCATTCATTCTTCAATAAGATGAAATCACAGTGTTGTTAACCTGACACAAATATTTCATTATTGTAATGAAAAATTGACTAATCAACTTCATCATAATTATCTAATTATTTAACTTGACCTTTTAAGTGAATTCAAATGTATGCCTATTATCAACTTCTTTATCTCCACAATATGCAGGCTTTCTAATTCTATCCAAGAAATTTGAATATTGTGGTAAGCTGTGATTTTATAATAATGAAATTAGAAATTAGAATATAGTAAAAATTAATTATAAGTCATTCTCACAATAAAATAATAACAAGTAATTTTAATATAGATATATTAATTTATTACACACATATTCTAAGCCTACAATAATGATTTTCTTACTGCATCTGAAAACACACTTGTAAAGGTAAAAAGATATTGTTATATTTCCATTCATAGATATTATATTTCTTTCTACACCCATAATATTACAAGTACAATTTATCTGTTTTTCTTTTATGAGGCAGCATGTTTCATCAATATCTGACTGTTGAAAAAATAAAAATAGTATTTCTGTCTTCAGTATCCTTAAGCAAACCTATTATCCATACTGGAAAAGCAGGAAGTTAGCTCTGTGTGTGTGTGTGTGTGTGTGTGTGTGTGTGTTTATGTGTGTGTGTGATATTTTTTATTGTATTTTACTTAAAGGTATAATCTTTCTTGACATTTTATGCTATTACCATCTGGAAAAAAACATGAAATCACTACAAGGAGTAAAATACCATTCCTGTGGAGCTGCCTTGAGGCAGTGAGATGAGCAATCTTCATTCGAATGTAGATGTCAGTTAGTGTTAGTAAAGTGACCTAAAGTGACTTGTTTTATTAGAATCTTATGAAACTAGCTAGATGTAATAAACAAGTTTCCACAATTAACTTACTATCTTTGGGATATTTTCTAGTAATTAAGTATGAATGACGACAATGGGAAAATCTCTACTAACTTTCAAGTCATTTTAGACCATTTTTCTGTCATTGAGTTGAAATATGACATTTGCTGAAAATTTAATTAACATATCCAGGGCTCTATAATCTGTTATCCAAAAGAACTGCATTTCTTACCCTTAATAAACAAACGTGAATCTTTAAAAATCCTTTTAATCAGAGCACTATTTAATGCTTATGGATTCTGTAGAAAGTAATATGGGATAAAAGCACAGATTTATATTTTCTGGTTCAGCATTGAAGTTGATGGTATTATAAAGAAAAACAGTAGCTATCTTCATGGCTTAGGTATGGCAATAAATTCTGAAAGTTACATTTTAGCTATAAAAAATGAGAAATTCATTGGCTCTTTAATTAACTTAGAATTTTAATTTTTCCAATATTAGAAAAACTTAAAGATTAACATAGGTACAAAGATCTGACAATTTATATATTTTAATAAGTACACCGATGGAATAGTTTTTATACTACTTATAGAATAACTGTCTCCCAATTTCTTGTGAAAAGCAAATATTGATTTTATAAGAATAAAAGTAAAAAGATAGCATGTACTAATTATTATTGACATAGAATATAAAATCGTAAGAAAGAAAATGTAAATTGCCAATCATTACACACTTCTAAGAAATTGTTTATGAAAATTCTTATGAATTTACATATTTGAAGAAACTGGAACATTTTATAGAATTTCACAGATAATGAAAGAAAGTTTAAAGCTAACATAAATCATTCATTCATGTAATTAATAGTTCTTGTCATACAACATATGGATTAACTATTTTTAAATTAAGCGTTCATATATTTATTCAAAAATATATAAGTGCGCTTGGTGTGATCAAACACTGTCCTAGCATTTACAATAGTCTTGTGAATCATGTAGCCAACGATTCCTCATCTCGTAGAGTTTATATTTGAGGGGAAACAGGAGTAATCAACATCTACAATGAATTCTCAACTTATTTCTGTCATGTGTGAGGAAGTAGTCAGTGGTATGGGAGAAGGAGAAAGGAGATGAGGGGAGAGAAGGGAAGCAACACTCTGAAGGTGTGGGGTTGGCTGAAAATCTGAGGGTGAGGTTCCACTAAGCAGATCTTTACCTACGTTTCTAAAATGGAAGTTTCTCTTCATGAGAAGAAAATGGCACTCTGCACCTGGAATATAGAGTTGGCGCCTTGTCACATAGATCAGCTGTCACCAAGAATGACAAGGGAGAAAGATGTGGGCCACGTATCTGTTTGCCTTGAGAATGCCAGCCTCCGGATACAAAGCAATCTAGTTAGGAGGACTAGCTGAGAGTCTTACATATGCTGGACTTCTGTGTGTGTTTTCCTTCCCTCCCTGAATTCTCTCCCTGCTACCATCCCTTTTTCTTTCCTTCTTTCTTTTGTTCTTAAATCATTGGCTGTTTTTCTTGTGCTACCATCTTAGGCACAGGACACTGAAGACAGAAGGAGCTGTCAGGACACAAGTTCTCTACAGGATTTGGCTGAGCTTCAGGAAAAGAGAAGACAAAATAAAACTTATAATAAAGAAAAGGCTGCACAAGTAAGATACTGAGATTATCTGTCCCATAGCACACGTTTCTGACAAGTGTGTGTGTGTGTGTGTGTGTGTGTGTAGAAATCTGAAGGAAGAGCATAGAAGAAAGATTAGGTTTACTGAATGTAACGTAGTGGAAGGGAAAATAAAAGGAAAGAACCGTGAGAAAAAGGACATAATTAGATGATGAGTATCAAAGCCAAATAACAAAAGAAAATTGAGGAGGAATTATAAAAAGAGAAAATGGAACAGGAAGAAAAGAGGAAAGGCAGGAAGGAAGGAAAGAAGGAAGAAAAGAACAAATAGGAAGGAAGGAGATATTGGAATGCTGGTGTCGGGCCCATGGTGATAAAGAATAAAAATGTGAATGAAGAAGGTAGAGTACAAGCAAAGTTATTTAAAAGATTACACACAAAGAAGTAGAGCTTCCACTAGCTAAATGGGGTCACTAGCAGAACCCTCACGAAGGGTTTTTGTTTAGGTTTGAAGGGGTTTATTAGGGAGCTTGGGTCATTGAAAATGATATGATCTCTACCATTTGGAGACTACACTCTTGGTTGAGTACATCTATGTACTGTTCACACATTATAGATGCCTATGTTTCTAAAATGGAAAATGTCTCTTCATGACAAGAATATGAGAGACCTCTGGGGAGGTCTCTGACAGAGGAAGGATTCCTGGCAGGTGATTTTGTAAGATCCCTGGAAGATGATGACTCAACTGACTCCATTTTGGGGCCACTGTATTCACTGCCCAATAGAATCCTAACTGCTCTCTCAGAGGGAGAGAGGAAGGGATGGAGGGAGGAAAATGAGAAGGGAGGGAGGGAGGGGGAGAGGGAGAGGGAGAGGGAGAGGGAGAGAGAGAGAGAGAGAGAGAGAGAGAGAGAGAGAGAGAGAGAGAGAGAGAGAGAGAGAGAGAGAGAGAAGCAGGGAGGACAGGAGTGGTAAGAGAAGTCCACAGAAGTCAGAAATGTAAGCGTCCTGGCCATCTTTTCTGAATTGCTTGACTTGCACCTCATGGAAGGGGTATGTGGGCCCCCACATCCTTCTTCTTTATATTCTAGGGATCTGCTGACTTGTATGATATGAAGCCCACTCTATATTCTGATACAGGAATTCATATTTTTTGTTTAAAAGAGAGCTTTCCCTTCTGGAAATTTAGGAGTGAGAAGGGAAGAGGACATCAGAAGGACCAAGATGCCATATGTTTGCATACCAATTCACGAGGATGAATGTATTGATTGTGGATCACAGATATATAATAAGAGAAAACCCCAAAATAAACAAATCAGAGTGTACCTCAAAAAGAATTCTTTACTGTCTTAGATAACTGGCAATACCCAATATAAATATGTCAAAAAAAAGAAAAACCTACTTCAAATGATAGCAAGCCCCTGCTCTTTATCTATTACAATTTGAGCTTAAACACATTCTGCAAGTTTCTAACCAATTTGTGACAATCTATTGAATGTTGCATAAAATTATTCTGATTTTAGTGGAAATACTTTTATCTGGGTTTAATTCTTGATTTATGCATTTAATTATATGTGGCTTCCTGGAATAGTCTCATTAAATGTAGAGTCCATAAGCTTATCTTTATGAAATATTCCAAACTCTGGTTAAGCCTTTTAATCCCCAAGGAAATAGATGAAAGGACTGGAGGATTATGTCAGGTATGTCTGAAATACATTTGCAATGTTTATTTTAGCTTTTAGATATCTAGATCAGGTGGCAATATATTAAAATATGTAATTTCTAGGATTTTAATTTATTTTTCCCTGTTTAAATATAGTCTTTACATTTTTGATAATTAGTTAAAATATACTAAACTAAGGAGGGAACACTTGTTGTCTACTACTTTGTAAATAGGCATAGGCAAAAAAAGAGTAAAATAAGGAGAAACTAGCTAAATATAGTAGTTTTCATCTTGTTTGCTGACTCAAAGGTGCTAAAAATACTGACAAGGGAATTCCTGCTCTTTCAGAAAAAAAAAAACAAATGGTAATTGATGATGCAAAGCTCATAAGTAATGGGTAGAAAAGTGTTTTAGTATATTTTATACAAAGCACACTTCTCTGTATGTAAAATGGATTTGATGAGAACAAAAATAAATTTTCCTGCATGTCAATGAAGCTTAAAATCAAGTTTTTCTGCTATGAATTTGCTTTATTAGGCAGATAAGAATGTATTCTCTGTTGTTCAAATGCTAAGATAAAAACATGTACTCACAAATTGTCAAGGAGAAGGGCAATTATGCTGCATTGCAAGCAAATGAGCTGTGAAGTGGGTCCAGAAATGAATGGCAAAAATCAGGTAAAGTGACAGAAAATATGAATGTATGAAAGATGGGAATTCCAGGAGAATAAGGGATAATGATTCATGTACTTCTGTTGTCTAATTAAAACATCAAAATACAGGATGTTTTGAAAGTAGCTTAATTTTAAAGTCGATTGCATTTTATTTAATTATTAAGAAAATTTGAGTTTTACTTCTAGGTTCTGGGAAGGTTTATGGTGGAATATTAGAATGAATAGTTCTCTGTCTTTTTCTCCATCCCTTCTGTTTTTCTTCTTTGTTTTTAAATCAGTATACCACTAAAAGGACATATCTTCATATCTTTACCTTTTTAAAAAGTTTTCAAGCAATCTAAGAGCAATATTTAGCTTTGTCTGAAGGAACATATTCAGACATTATGCTAATGTTATTTTGATATGTGGTAACATGGGGAGATATGTTATTCTTTCTCAAACACCTTGTTTGGCTTCTTTCTTTTATTTTCAATGAGCTTATTGGTACATTTTAGGTATACAATAGAGTTACATTCATCATTGGGATCTTGTACCTGTACATGATGTATCTTAGCTCTTATTTTTCCCTATTCCCCTGCTTTCCCTTCACCCCCTCCTCCCTTCCCTATTTACAAAGACTTTGTTTCCATTTTTTCCTTTCCTCATATTTTTTTCTTTTACCCTCTTTGCCTTCCCCTACCCCTCCCACTTTCCCTACTCCTTTAGACCTTTCCTTCCTATTTCACATTACCAATTATATATTTTGATCCTTATTTACACTTTTAGGTTTTCATACCAGAAAAACTATTCAGTATTTAAACATGTGTGTCCTATTTATTTCACTTAAGAGGATGGCGTAAATGTGCATCCATTTAGCTACACATGTTTCTAGTTTCTCATTCTTTATGGCTGAGTAGTACTCCATTTTATAAAAAAAACCACATCTTTATCTAGTCTCTAGCTGATGGGCAATTGGGCTGTTTCCAAGTTTTAGCTATTACAAACTGTGCCATTATAAACATGGGTGTGCATATATTGCTGTGTTATGATTCTTTTAATTCTTTTGGAAAGACACCTAGCAGAGGGATGGCTGGGTCAAATGAGACCTTCAATCCTACTTCTTTGAGGCATGTCCATATTGATTTCCACAGTGGTGGCACCAGTCTGCACTCCCATCAACAATGGAGAAGGGTCCCTTTCTCTCCACACCCCTGCCACCTTTTGTTATTGGTTGATTTCTTTATAGCAGCCATTCTTTCTGGGGTGATGCAGAATCTCAGTGTTGTTTTCATTTGCATCTCTTGAATGACCAGTGATGTTGAACATTTCTTCATATGTTTATTTGCGGCTGTTATTTCTTTTTCTGAGAAATGTCTGTTCATTTCAGATGCCCATTTTTGAATTGGGTCTTTGAATTTGGGGGTCTGATTTTTTTGAGTTCTTTATATATTCAAGATAGTAGACCTTTGTCTGAGTGACAGCTGTTAAAATTTTTTCCCACATTGTAGGTTGTCTCTTAGCTCTGTTGGTAGTTTCTCTTGCAGGGCAGAAGCTTTTTAATAAGATGAGATCCCAGTTGTTGATTCTTTGTGCTAGTTCCCGTGCTACTGAGGATTTTTTCATAAAGTCTTTTCCTATGCCAAAGTCTTCAAGAGTTCTACCTAACCTATCTTCCAGCAAGTTTAGTGATTCTGTTTTAATATTTAGATCTTTAATCCACTTTGATTTTAGTTTAGTGCATGGTGAAGGATAGGGCTCTAGCTTTAATCTTTGGCAAGTTGAAATCCAGTTTTTCCAATACCCTTTATTAAAGAGGCTATCTTTCCTCCAGCGAGGGTGTTTGGCTCCTTTGTCAAAGATGAGGTGGCTGAGTATGTCTGGAGTTGTTTCTACATCTTCAAATCTATTCCACTGACCCTTGGGTCTGTTTCTATGACAGTACCATGGTGTTTTTATCATAGTGGCTTTGCAGTATCTTCCAAGTTGGGGATTGTGATATTGCCCGCCTAGATTGTGAAAGCTTCTGTGGCCTAGAATTGCTTTTGCTATTCTTTGTCTCTTCAGGTTCCAAATGAATTTTTGAATTGTTTTCTCTAGTTCTGTGAAAAATACTGTTGGGATTTCAATCAGTATTGCATTGAATCTGTATAGCAGTTTTGGAAGTATGGCCATTTTCACTATATTGGTTCTTCCTACCCAGGAACAAGGGATGTCTTTCTATTTTCTTACATTCTCTTCAAACTCTTTTCAGAATTCTGTCATTTTCAATGTAGAGATCTTTTGCTTCCATTGTTAGATTGATTCCCAGATATTTCATTATTTTGGATGGTATTGTAAAAGGAATTGTTTCCCTAATTTCTCTCTCAGTGAGTCTGTTATTTGTGCACAAGAAGGCTATTGATTTTGAGTGCTAACCTTGTATCCAGGTACTTTACTGAATCTGTCAATTAAGTTTAGAAAGTTAAAGGGTGGAAAACAATACTCCATGCAACAGGAACCCCCCAAAATGCAGGAGTATCTACACTCTTTGCAGATCAAGTGGATTTGAAACCAAGGCTGATTAAGAGAGACAAAGAAGGACACTAAATCTTTATAAAGGGAACAATCCAAGAGGAAGAGATGACAGTCAAAAATATATATGCACCAAACACTAGTGTGCCCAACTATATAAAACAAATACTAAGGGACATGAAAAATCAAATAAGCACTAATACAATAGTAGTGAGGGACCTCAATGCCCCACTGTTACAAATAGATAGATCAACTAGACAAACAATAAGCAATGAAACAGTAGAATTCAATCAACCTTGTGAACAAATGAACTTAACAAATGAACTTAACAGAGTGTTTGACCGCACAAAATCAGAATACACATTCTTTTCAGCTGCCCACAGGTAAGTCTCCAAAATAGGCCACATACTCGCTCATAGAACATGTTTGAGTAAGGGCAAAGGAATTGAAGTTATCCTTTAGTTATTATCAGACCATAGTGTAATGAAATTGGAGATCAATAGGATAAGAAACTGCAAGAATTTTATAAACACATGGAAATTGACATACTTCTGAATAACCAATGAGTCACAGAGGAAATTAAAGAACAAATCAGAAATTTCCTACAATTAAATGACAATGACAATACAACATACCAGAATCTATGGGACACAATGAAAGCAGTCTTAAGAGGAAAATACACAGCAGTGAATATTCATATTAGGAAAACAGAGTGAGTCCAATTAAACAACCTGATGCTGAACCTCAAGCTTCCAGAAAAAGAAGAGCAGGACAAAACCAAAGCTCATACAAGGGAGGAAATTGTAAAGATCAGAGGAGAAAGCAATGCAAGGGAGACTAAGAGAATGGTACAAAACAAAAAATCAATGAAGGCAAGAGTTGGCTCTTCGGAAGAATAAACAAAATTGACAAACCCTTAGCCAATCTTATCAGAAAAAGGAAAGAAAAGGCCCAAATCCATGCAATTAGGAATGAAAAGGGTGAAATTACAACAGACCCAGAAGAAATCCAGAGGATCATCAATACCTACTTCAAGAACCTATATGTCAATAAAATGGAAAACACAAAAGAAATGGACAGATTCCTAGATACATATGAGTTACCAAAGTTGAATGAAGAA
This sequence comes from Heterocephalus glaber, assembly GCF_053883595.1. Taxonomy (NCBI): domain Eukaryota; kingdom Metazoa; phylum Chordata; class Mammalia; order Rodentia; family Bathyergidae; genus Heterocephalus; species Heterocephalus glaber. Next base: position 2,797,772 of record NW_028258333.1, on the reverse strand, counting down.
GATCTAAAAATTCTAAACGATCCAATATCAATCAATGACATTGAAACCATAATTAAAAACTTACAAACTAAGAAAATCCCGGGTCCTGATGGCTTCACTGCTGAATTCTACAAGACATTTAGAGAGGAATTACTGCCACTACCGTTTAAACACTTCAGTGAATTTGAAAGGAAAGCAATACTCCCAAATTCACTCCTGGAGGCAAGCATCACCTTGATCCCCAAAGCAGAGAGAGACCCAACTGAAAAAGAGAACTATAGGGCAATCTCACTAATGAACGTAGATGCAAAAATCCTTAATAAGATACTGGCAAATAGAATGCAGAAGATCATCAAGAAGATCATACACCCTGATCAAGTGGGATTCATCCCAGGGAGGCAGGGTTGGTTCAACATATTTAAATCAATAAATGCAATACAATATAGCAATAGAGCCAAGGACAAAAACCATATGATCATCTCAATAGATGCAGAAAAAGCATTTGACAAAATCCAACACTCATTTATGATAAAGACCCTACAAAAAATTGGAATAGATGGTCTCTACCTCAATCTGATAAAATTCATCTTTGAAAAACCAACCACCAATATTATACTAAATGGTCAAAAACTGAAATCCTTCACACTAAAATCAGGAACAAGACAAGGATATCCACTATCACCACTCCTGTTCAATATAGTCTTGGAAACATTAGCCATGGCAAATAGACAAAAGAAAAAAACAAAATGAATAAAGATAGGAAATGAAGAAGTCAAATTGATATTATTTGCAAATGACATGATACTCTCTATAGAAGACCCCAAGAACTCCACCAAAGGTCTTCTGGACTTAATAACCAAATTCAGTGAAGTAGCTGTATACAAGGTCCACACACAAAAATCAATAGCTTTCCTCTACACGGACAACAGACTCACTGAGAGAGAAATAGGGCAAACAATTCCTTTCACAATAGCATCCAAAAAACTGAAATACCTAGGAATCAACCTAACAAAAGAAATCAAAGAATTATATAGTGAAAATGGCCATACTTCCAAAACTGCTATGTAGATTCAATGCAATCCCAATTGAAATTCCAGCAGGTCTTCATAGACCTGGAAAAAACAATCCAAAAATTCATTTGGAACAAGAAGAGACCCAGAATAGCAAAAACAATTCTAGGTAACAGAGGCATGGCAGGGAGTATCACAATTCCCAACTTGAAACTATAATACAAAGCTACTGTGATAAAAACAGCATGGTACTGGCAAAGAAACAGATCTGAGGACCAGTGGAACAGATGAGAAGATGCAGAAACAACTCCAAATGCACTCAGCCACCTCATCTTTGACAAAGGAGTCAAGCATCCCCACTGGAGGAAAGACAGCCTCCTTAATAAATGGTGGTTGAAAAATTGGGTTTCAACTTGCCAGAGATTACAACTAGACCTATATCTCTCACCATGCTCTAAAGTAAAATCAAAATGCATTAAAGATCTAAATATTAAATCAGAAACGCTGAACTGGCTGGAACAGAGATTAGGTAGAACTCTTGAAGACATTGGTGTAGGAAAAGATTTTATGAACAAAACTTCAGTTTCCTGTGAACTAGCACAAACAATCAACAAGTCGGATCTCTTCTTATTAAAAAGCTTCTGCACAGGGTGAGAAACCAACAGTGTGAAGAGACAACCCACAATGTGGGAAAAATTTTTCACCAGTGGTCTATCAGACAAAGGTCTACTATCTCAAATCTATAAAGAACATAAAAAAAAAAATCAGACCTCCCAAATTTAAAGATCCTGTCCAAAAATGGGCATCTGAAATGAACAGTTGTTTCTCAGACAAAGAAGTAGAAAGAGCAAAGAAACATATGAAAAAATGTTCAACTTCACTTGTCATTGGAGAGATGCAAATGAAAATAAAGCTCAGATTCTACCTTGCCCCAGAAAGAATGGCTGTTATCACGAAATAAAGCAATAACAAATGTAGGTGGGGCTGTGGGGAAAGAGGGACCCTGCTCCACTGCTGGTGGGAGTGTAGACTGGTGCAACCACTGTGGAAATCAGCATGGAGATACCTCAAAGAACTAGGACTGGAAGTCCCATTTGACCTAGCTATTCCCCTGCTGGGGATCTTCCCCAAAGAATTAAAAGAATCATACCACAGTGATATATGTGCACCCATGTTCATAGCAGCACAGTTTGTAATAGCTAAAACTTGGAAATAGTCCAATTGCCCATCAACTGGAGACTGGATAAAGAAAAGGTGTTTTTTTTATAAAATGGAGTACTACTCAGTGATAAAAAACGAGAAATTTTAGACATTTATAGCTAAATGGATCCACATTGAGGTGATACTCTTAAGTGAAATAAATAGGACACACATGTGTAAATACCAAATAGTTTCTCAAGTGTGAGAAACTTTAAGTGTAAATAAGGACTAAAATGTATAATAGATAATGTGAAGTAGGAAGAAAAAGGGCAAAGGGGAAGGGGAGGTGGGAGGGGTAGGGGAAAGGAAAGAAGGGAATGGAATTAATATGAGAAAATGAAAAAATGGAAACAAAATCTTTGTAAATAGGGAGGGATGGAGGGGTTGAAGGGAGGTCAGGGGAAGGGGGAAAATAAGAACCAGAGAGATTATGTAAAGGTGCAAATTTCCAATGATGAATGTCATTATATTGTATACCTAAAATGTACCAATAAAATTAATTAAAATAAAGCTATGACAATTGAGAGAAGGAAAAATAGAGAAGAAAAGAAAAAGAAAGAAATCTGAGTTGGGGCAGAAACAGGTGCAAAAAGGGAGATGAAGATCAAGGTGGGAGAGGGAGAGAGCAAGAGAGTCAGAGAAGGAGAGAAAGAAAAGAAAAAAGAAAAGAAGAGTAAAAAGGAAAATTTGAAAAGAGAAGAAAAAAATTAACAATTAAAAATAAGAAAAAACAATTTTGATAAGAAGAAATGAAAATGAAAGGCCTCCTTGAGGGTGTGTCTCGGCTGTCACAATAGAGGACGTGGGCCTCAGTGTGCAGTTAAGTCATTTAGTCTCAGCAAGCCGGGAGCAAACCCCCGAGATTCTGTCTGCAAGTTCCAAACTGAGCTCCCTGTCCTCCTGCAGGGTGGAACTCTGCAAGCTTCTGTTGCAGGTTCCAGCTGCCCTTCCCCTGAAGAGAGTCCAGGTTCCAGTGGGAGGGGATGATCCCTCCAACTTACCAAGTACGGTGGTCTGCTGTGCCTTTATTGCAGAGATTCTCTTCATTTTTCCAGTGGGCTTCAGTTTTCATCAAGGAGCCTGAGAGAGGCCCTCTTTCTGTTGTTCACTTCTGCTCTGTCTTCTGGAGCTCAGGAAAAGGGCCTTTATGATCTCCTGCGCCTCTGGGGTATGGATCCAGGGACTGGTACAGCCGGAGCCCAGAGTGGGGGCCACCTGGGGTGGTGCTGCAGTTCTCCTGCAGTTCCCCTCCTGGGAGGCGGGCTGGGGGTCGGGATGAGGGTGGTACCGATGGCTGCGCCAGTCCCTCGGCTCTTCTGGGCTCTGCTCCTCGCTTGGAGGCCGGGGGTCGGGGGCTGGCTTATTTCTTCTATTTTCTTGTACTTACAGTGTACTATGTCCCTATATTAAGATTTTACTTTCCTTAAAGGAATTCTGATATTTTGATGCTTCTGTCCATAGTAACAGTGCAGAAGTTTTCCTAATATCCTTATAGCTGGAATTGTAAAGAAGGGATCACATTTATTCAGCATTACAATCCCCTGCTCTCTAATGCTCCCCTGCTACCACACACCAGCTGAGGGAATCCCACACGAAGTGAGGACGCACCCCAAAGGCATTCGCTAGCAGCTGGGAAGAAAGCCCTCACTGGAAGATGAATCATTCTCGAACTTGATCTGAGAATTCAAGCCACCAGAACAGTAAGAAAACAAAATTCTGTTATTTAAACCAGATAATCTGATATTTTGTTTAAATGGTCTGGGTCTGGGCTAATAATCTGAGGTAATAAATAGTGCTTTGGGGCAGGCTTTAGCTCAGTGGCATAGCACCTGCCAGGCAAGCACAAGGTCCCTGGTACCAAAAAAAGAAAAGGAGAGAGAGAGAGAGAGAGAGAGAGAGAGAGAGAGAGAGAGAGAGAGAGAGGGAGGGAGGGAGGGAGGGAGGGAGGAAGGAAGGAAGGAAGGAAGGAAGGAAGGAAGGAAGGAAGGAAGGAAGGGATTTTATTCAAAGTTTTGTAAACAGTGTAATTGTAAAAGACACAAAAGAAAATGACTTATTAAAGTTTAGAGCAATAATCATTTAACAAAAGTAACTGAATGTAGAAAATGTTAGTTTTTAAAAAATAATTCAATGTGTACAAATATAAATTGTAACTCTTGAAATAGGTTTGCTCCTAAAGTATTTTTAAAATCCATGACAATTAACAAGTAACAGTATTCATTTTACTTATCGATAATGCTTCTTTTCTTTTTAATCTCTCATAATAGTAGCTTAGAATAGTTTTATTTTTCTTCTGGCCCCGTGTTCTTCATGATAATTATGCCACCAAGAATAATGGTGCTTCTAATAGTAACAAATGTCTAGCCATTTCCAACAACAACAAAAAGGAATTAGTGTTTTCCCTGATTGTAATAGCAAAGAAACTTTTGGAGCAACAAAGTTCTAATAAAATAAATGTACACATTTCAAAAGTAGTCAGAAAAGATGGGGCATAAAGAATACAACTCTTAGTCAGGCTAAAATTATTATGGAATGAGCTCACCTTTTGAAGTTTTCTCCATTCCTGTTTCCATAATTTTGGAATGGTTGGGAGAATTTTAATGCAACACACATGAAATATACATAAATAGAAACGTTGAGGAAGACATCGACTCAGGACCCAGTGCCAGAGCCAGTAACAGACTTCACACTTTGGTGAGCATTTTGCAAAGTATGTTCTTGTATAAATACAGTATATGCAATATATTGGTACAGTCTAGTGGGATTAAGGTAGCCTTAATAGGAAGTTGTTTACAGCTTTTAGAATATGAATGAGGACTATTCTTCCTTTTTGCTTTCCTAGGTGGTTGAATTTTAGTTTGTGTATCAACTATTTATCCCACAACCTTCTTGGGTCCCGGCCCTTATACGCAATGTGTGATAGCATCTAGAAATTAATAATTTTGAGGGTTTTGAACCCTCTGATAAGCCTTATATTAATGTGTTATTTTAACACACACTTCAAAAAATATTACTGGCCTCATATTGTAGATGAAGGAAGTAAAATTTAAAGAGGTTACATAATTTTCTCAGAGATGCCTACATATGTAGTTCATAGTACACACAAATACTCATGTATAGCCAGATGAAACCTGGTGCTTAAATCCAGATCTGTGGTCAATGCTTACAATACTGCTTTTATAGGATGACATCTCCTGAACATACAATGGATGCTAAAATGCTTGAAATTATTATTATGTACTAGCCATTTATGAAAATCATGTTTCTCTAGACCTGTGGTGATTTTTAATAAATAACCATTTATCTCATTTATATTGTTTTGTAGAATATTATGGAGTCTAGTGAAAAAAGTCTTTAGTCCCTTCTATCAATGGTGAGGATTACAACCATGAAATTGCTATCTCACACTTTCCTATGTTCTCACACGATCTAGGACCATAAGTTCTCAAGAGTAATGGCTTCACCTGCTGCAGTGGGCATATTCTGAGTGTGGCACCAATTTTCCCTGATTCCTGGTACTCATGCCCTGTTAAATATCTACCTTTTGACAATAAACAAGAGCTATCACTTGCTTCTAATACAGAATACAAAAAAGATAACACAGTGCCTCTCAAATGACCACCTAAAATTGTCACATTTCTCTTGCTCAGCAGCCTCTGTATTGACTTCTCTGTTTGCATACTTGGATGAAACCAACCACCACATTTGGGAGACTCACTTGACCAAGGGGTAAGGTCACCCTCCTGCCAAATGTCAGGAAGTGATATGTTCCTTGGTATGACAGTCTAGGAGGAACAGAATCCAGACGATGATCACATAAGTTTAAAACTCTAAAGAGATCAATGATGAGAATATTTATTCATAAAAATAACTTTCTAAAGAGATTGAGGTCATATCTCTCAGTTCTCTCAATGCAATGATAGGACCGTTAAGCAATATAATCACCCGTCATTCACTCTTCTCTACAGGAGCTTCAGATAAAAGGGGTTTTCTATAAGAGATTTGGGGATACAGCTTTGACGAATGGAACAAATCACCAGGAAATATGCAGAAGATCCACTTGGTTTTTAAGAAAATTCCTTTACCAGAATCATTGCTGACTTAGACTGAAAAGAATATTGAGAGTAGAAAATGAAAAAAGGCTTTCAGAGGTCAGGAATTGTTTAGGCAAGAAAGATGGAAAACTATTGAAGAAGGCTGCAAGAACTATTTATCCACAATGATAATACTTTCATGGAAGGAGGATGACTGAAAGGCTGAAGTGAACAGATGTGTGACAAAGAGCCATGAATGATTATATTCAGGCTTTGAAATTTACACAAGAAACACCTGACCTTTACAGACTCAGTTTTGAAATGATCATGGACAAGTGAATCTTTTGTCTGTCCTTTGAACAAAGTGTCATTTCCTGTTTTTCTCTATTTTACTATTTTGTGTTGAGTTATGTGGGGCAGATAATTTGTCTCTTTAGCTTTTCATTTTGATATTTTAAGATTAACTATATTCCCACATGGGAACTCATCCTCCTCCGGATCTACTGTTGAGGACGAATACCTGGACTTTGAACAGATATTTTACTGGGATGAACTCTCAGGAACATTGGAATGGTGAGTATATTTTACTCTGAAAGACAGGAGTAATAGTAATGTGATTGCAGGTCTGAGATTAACTGTGAGGAAAGACTATAGCATATTCACTCTGCCCCCATTTGTTGATGTTCATGCCCATGTGCAATCTCCTTTCAATTGGAACCAGTCCATGTGACTTATTTCTAACTAATAGAACTTGAAAAAGATAACGAGATGTCTCTTTCCTCAGCTATGTAAACTCACGATGCTATAGTTTTTTCATTTGCTGATTGGTGGCAGTCACTGATATGATTAAATAAGAATTAATATAAGAACTTTATATATAAGTAAAGTTTCCTTGAACAGTAATTTCACTAACATGAATGTAAAGAAAATTTGGATGATATTGTTTTAAGGTTGATATAATTAGTAGTGTTATACTTAAACTAGTTTATGCTATGTTAAACCAATTTAAAAGGTAAATAGTTAAATGGGAATAGAGTGTCAGGAGAGAAACATGTGTGAGACAGGAAGGGAATCTGGGGCAGGAGAGAGCCAGGAGAGTGAAAGGGAAGGATGAAGTAAAATGATTAACAAACAATAAGTATATAAGCCAATTTCTCAAGATGAATGTAGTTGTTAAAACATACTATTGAAAAAGAAATCAAAGAAAATCAAATGAAACAAACATAGCTATGTTTCTCAGAAGAGTTGACAGCAATTGGTCATATTAGAAGTTTTCAATTATGGTTTAGAACTACAGGATTCCCACAACTCTTTTGGGCTTTTAGGAGATAATTGTATCATGAGGCTTCTTTACTCATCAGTGGATTCATCCACTAATGAGTTCAGGAGCTGAGTGTGCTGTTAGGAGGGGGCCCAGACTGGAGAAAGGTCACAGGAGAGGTGACCTGCAATGACATCTCCCCTCCTGATTCCTCTCTTCTTTCTCTGCTTCCTGGTCTCCATGAGGTAAGTAGCTTTCTCCCCTCTACCCCTCTGCCACGCTGTTTCTGCTTTGGAGTGACCATGGACTGTAAGCATTGGGGAAAATAACCCTCTCCTTTAAGTTGTAGGTGTTGAATATTTTGTCCCAGTGAACAGGAAAGGGACTGAGGCTTTTCCAACACAAAGTTATTAATTGAGCCCACCAGCTGATATTAGGTTATGGGTGAGTTTTCCACTGGAAAGATGAACAGGAGAGTAGTCTAATAAGTTTAGATATTTTGTAAAAAAGTATAAGCCGAAAAAGAACACAGACATTGTTCTAGGAATGTGTGCTTAGAAGATTAAGGAGAAATCCTGAAATAGAAGATGAAGGCACAGATGTTATTTTGCCTGAAAGAAAATTGGGGCGTCTAATTTCTTTAGTTCTCATAGGAGTCAAAGCAATTTGCAAGTGATTACTTACGGTAATTTGAAGAGAGGTTCAGGTGTATGAACCTTGGCATACTTCTTTCTTAGTACTTTCAGCACCACATTTTAATTTTGGAACATTCTGTCTCTCAGTAGCTTATGAGTGGCAGTGCTTTCATTTCACCACTAAATTCCATGTTTTGATATGGGGAGATCATTGTAACATTAGTTGAGTTAGAGTTGAACAAAATTGGAGTGCTTTGCTATGAACATAACCATAAGGGAAGATCATTTTGCTGCTTTGGATAACTCAACTTGTTAACCTGTGACAGAATCTAGCACATGAAAAGAAAAATTGACCTGCAAGCTATTAGGGAACTAAGAAGTGTCAGAGACTTAGGTGAAGAAATATATGAGCAAGGGGCTAATAGACACTGTTAGATTCCATGATGACCATATGTTTACCTGTGTACCCAAGGGACAGCCTCTGTTAACACTGTCAGAGGAAGATGACACCATGAGCATACTGGCTTAGAGTGTATATGCATTTCACAATGATAGTGAAGGTATTCCTTAAAGTTAAAATAAAATACCAAAAAAAGGAAGAAATGAGATTAAACCATATTTCCTAACTCACAAAGGTATATTAGGTGTGATATAACAATTCAAAGCAAGCATAGCTCCTTGCCAAAGAAAGATATTTGACATAAATAATCCAATTAGACTCTATAATTTAAAAGACAAAGCTAGGCTTAATATTTGACTCTATCAATTCCTAACCCATTGATATTACCTAGACTCCTTCTGAAAGCTACTAAAATACACTCATGGAAGGTAAGTAGCTTGAGGGCATTGAGTTAGAGAGAGAGATTCTCAATTGTTCTGAAGAATTATGCTCCAATGGAACTAATTCTACCTGATCTCCTAATGAACTCACGGCTGTGTTAACAATCATTTATCATCACTAGATAAAACCTCTGATACACACTTTAACTTTTACCAATATGACCTACAGGCAGTATTGACTTGTTATCATTGCAAACTTTTGGCTTCAGCTTCATGAAATTAATTTCATTTCAGCTCATATCTCAAATACCCTTGACCAATTTTTTCTGTGTTTTCCTTGGCTGCACTAACTGTATTGTTGATTACTCTATGTGAAATAATTAGTACTTTTTCTCTTCAGTTCCTCATGTCATATTTGTTTCCTATTCAATTAATACACAACTGTGATGGCTTTACATCAACAGTTGCAATGAATCAGACAATTATAAAAGTGTCTATATCTTAACCTGCTGTTTTAGTATCATTCTTTACTCAAATTATAATAAGAATAATCTAAAAATGATGATGTGAAACTTACTATAATAGTGCTTAGAGGGACTTTCAGTACTCCTATTAGGACTTTCCTTTTAGAATAATTTTAAATACAATGAAATGGAAATAAAGAAGGTAAACATGATTCAAATGATAGGTAAAAAGGAATGATCAATTGTCATCGTCAACCTATGTGTTAACCTAAATACTAAATAGCTGATTTACTGTGTAAGTGTGTTTGGAATTTTTACTCAAAAAGGATCTGCTAATAATTTGAGGGAATTGGATATTGTCTAAAGAAGAGAACTGACTGCCTGTCACCCAGTCTTGTCAGGTTTCAACACAAGGTGATCTTCCCACGGTGGTGAAATTGTAAACAAAATGCCCCAAAAGCCCACACTGGCAGCAGGGAGACCAGTAGTCTCTGCTGGTGAGGAAAGGTGCAGCCCTGTTAGGCAGGTGCTCAGCTGTGGAGTTCTGGGGGAGTGTGCATCACTGCACAATTTAGAGAGGAAACTCAGTTGTTTGGTGTCCTCCCCAGCAGGCTGCTGCTGCACACTGATATACTGGGGTCAAACTCATCTGTACCCCATCCCTGCTGCCACTGTGTGATTCAACCTCTTGAACTGCTTAAGTGACTTCACCTCCATGAAACCTAAGAGACAGGCAAAGTGCATGGCACACATTTGGCCACGTCACTCAGGCATACTAGAGTTAACTCACTGTCAAGAAGTTCCCAGAGGCTGATAGTTGTGCTCTAAGACTCAAAGGAGCTCTGGCCCCACTGTCCTGGGAGTCACAATTTACCAGCCTGGAATGCTGGACCACAGCCTCATGTAGGCTCCAGAAACTGAAAGGGACCCTGTACCACTGCCACCAGAGGCTGTAACACACAGGCCAGCCACACTGGGCAGCCCATGCAGAGGGACAAGAACACTCCTGCCGAAAGGCATGTGTATTGTTTGTGGTTAGTAGAATGACTGATCACCCAGTAAACATCCTGTTGCTACTGCTTTTATGACAAAACCAGTAGGAACTAGAGCGTCCACATCCCTTCTTGCTAGCACAGACAGGCTCTCTGATTTCAAAACCACAAGCACTGAGCCCAAAACCATGGCTCATAGCAAAAGAAAGCACACAGAGGCAACACTATGGCATTCAACTGCAGCCAAAGGCACTGTAACTTACCAAATCAACACCTGAGATAGCTTCAGGGGAATGGCTTCTAAAAGCGACTCTAAAAAGTTGGTAGAGACAGTGGATCCATCTGATGGGTAAATATCAATGTAGAGACGCTTTCCCATACTTCCTGTGTCTCTTCATTGATATTTGCAAATCAGACGAATCAGCTGTCACTACCAGCTTTCAGAGTAGCTTTCATATTAAGTACGATAAAGTAAGATAACATGATGCTCCAAAGGCGGGGGGGGGGGACTCTATAACAAGGGATTACAAACAAAATATATTGATGAAATGCTAGAAAAATGTTTCCAAAAATTATTCTAAGACAATTTAATGTGCTATAAAAGAATACAGACACGCAATTTAATGAAATTGGAAAAATTGTAATATGGTTGAAAAATTCAGCAAAAGAGACAGAGATGATAAAAAACAACCAAATAAATTTTAGAACTAGACATCTTAACATGTAAACAAAAATGTAGCCAAAACCCACAGCAACAAGAAAGATTAAGCTGAAGAAAATATTTCTGAATTTGAAGTCAGTCCTTTTGAAATAAACCAATCTGGAAAAAAAAAAAAAAGGAGAAAGAGAGACAAAGAGGTAGAGACAGAGAGACAGAGACAGAGAGAGACAGGGAGGAGGAGGAGGAACAGGAACGGGAGCAAGAAAAAAGAAGGAGGAGGAAAAAGAGAAGGAAAACTAGAGAAAAATGTGGAAAACTTTGGATTCGTGGGACAATTATTAAATGTGAGTTTTAAAACATAGGAGTTTCATAAAATATAGAAAGAGGAGTGTATATAAATCTTACTGTATAAAATTGATTTTGAAGACTCCCATAATCTTGAGAAAGACATGGACATCTAATTATAGCAAGATCAAAAGAACACAAATAGATTTGAGGAAAAATTATGATCAAATTTTCACAAGTGCAAGTCAAAGGAAGAATTTAAAAAATAGACAGAGGAAAGTACCAAGTCAAATCACAATTAAGAGAGAATCCCCTAAAGGGCCGGGGTTTAGCTCAGTGGTGCCATACTTGCATCACAAGCACAAGGTTCTAAGTTCAATCCCCGGTACAGAAGAAAAAGGAGAGAGAGAGAGAGAGAGAGAGAGAGAGAGAGAGAGAGAGAGAGAGAGAGAGAGAGACAGAAAATGAGTGCCCTAAAAGTTTCGCAGTGGAAACTTCACAGGCTGGAAAATAAAATAATGGTGTGATGGCATGTTTGAAGTTGTGAAAGATAAAAACAGCCATTGGAGACTATTTCATCCAAAAGTGCTGTCCTTCAGAAATGAAGAAATAAAGACTGGATAGACAAAAAGCTAAGAGAACTTAACAGTCCCACAGCTGGAGGCAAAAGAAAAATTACTATCATGAAAAGATGTGAAACTGAAAAATTCACTAGAAGAGCAGATACATTAAAAAAAGGAAAAGAATTAAGCATGATCAATATATAAAGCCAAAAAAATATTAACAAGAAAAGAAGAAAAGTAGAGAAGCTACTCAAAGCAACCAGGATAAAAAATAGCAAACTGGAAGGAATAAGACTTTGTGTAGTAAGTGTGATAAATAAGTGTTTAAATAAAAAAATTATTACCTAAAAGACACATTACCATTTATCCTTCTCAAAATACTCTCACTCAGTTCAGTCACACGTATCTCTTGTTCCTGCCATTTTTGGAAGGATTTCTGGAAGTCCTTTCAGGAGTCCCTCCGGTTTTGCTGTCATAGGTTTCTCTACCTCCTGGTTGATAGGCCCATGTTACTAGGCTCCACAGAATTTCAGGGAGAGAAGAATACTTCCACAGCAAATGATTCTGGGACAATTGGACTTTGATATGCAAAAGAGAAAAGTTAGGTCCATAGCTCACACCATATACAAAAATAAACTAAATAGAGATTAACCCTAAACATATGAGTTAAAACAATACAATTCTTAGAAGATAATATTGGCATAAATTTCAAGACCTTGGAATTGGGAATAATTTGTTAAATATAGCAAAAAGCACAAGTGCTGAAAGAAATGATATATAAATTAGATTTTATTAGAATTAAATTTTTTCATAAAGTAATACTATCAAACAAATGAAAAGCATAAATAATTTTTAAAATGTAGTGGTGATCATTAATAGCAAGCTCATTAAAATATATTAAAGTACCTTTCTCATACATCCTAGAATTAAAAATTATTTTTGTATAGATATTTGGTGGTCATATTATTAAAAGCAACAAAAGCACACACACATGAAAAGGAAAACTGTCCAGCAACTTCTCAATAATTTTTTTTATCAAGCATGAAAAAAGAATATTTGATCGCAGAGATTTGGGGAAGATAACATATGTTTTTATTTGTTTTCTTTAAAAGAATTAAAAATAAACCCTTTAAAGAAATATTACATAGTATGTGGGTATCTTGAGTATTTTCCATTGCATTGCCTGTATTTTAGCATACCCTTTAAATAGACGAATACTTTAATAATATGCTGTGGTTTGGATCTTGAATGTCATCCAAAGGCCCCTCTATTAAATCTCCATTCTCAGGGGTGCCATTAGGAGGAGACTTGGGGAGTCTCCAGGGCCTTGGGATAGGCCCTGGGCAGGCCCAGGTTCTTTTCACTCCCTGCTCTCTGGCTCCTAGCAGGTTTGCTCCACCACCCACTCTTGCCATGACGTGCTACCTCATTACAGGCCCAGAGCAATGGGCAAAATTTTAAGCCTTTGGAGTGGATATGTAATAATTAAAAATGAGTTAAGTAGTAAAAACTATCCAAAAATTGTGACTTAGACCTTTTGAAAATTAGAGTCATGAAGAAGAGATGAAAGAGAAATATCTATGATGTAGTTCAAAATTGAGAAGTGTCTTAACTTTTGATACAGGTGAACAAGGTATTTGGATAAAATAACCAACTACTTAAAATATGATTAAAATATGATCATAGACTCAGTCTTTCAAAACTGTGAATCCAGATGCATCTTTTATCTTTATAAATTGATTACCTGAGATATTTTGTTGTTATTGTGTGTTAACCAATGGAAGATAAAACAAGAAAGTCTATGTTTTAGTAAAACAAAAATACAAAGATCATAAACATTATAAGTCAAGAAGTAATATATAGACAAATATATTCTAGAAGTTTCTCCATAAACTATTTGTCATCGTACTATAACCTGAAATTTCTTACTAACCATCTATTCTACACTCCAAAAGCAACAAGACTTACAGGAAGGGGAAAAAAAACCTAACCCTGAGAAAGGAAGAAAAAATCAGGATGCCTACAAATAATATAAATAGCTATAAATAATCTGGCAGAATGAAATTTTCTGGAATGTTTACCTTGAAATGCTAATTCCGATTAATTTTACCCTATAAGTTAATTAGTGTAAAGCTTTCAGATTTTGCATACCCCATATAATTCATTACCCTGTTCTCACCTGTGCTTCCAACTCTGGGTTGAACTACTAGTCTTCTGTTCAAAGAATAGAGTGGGGAAAGTCAATCAAAATAAGCTCTTTACCATCCCTAGGTATGTGCAGGCTGGAATTCCCTTGATGACACAGAATGCTCTGGATAGGCTAGTGGTATTTTTTCCTCTATGATAATATTTTAATGATAAATATTTATCCATCAATTAATTTGGACTAAGACATTCTTGTATAGTACATAATGGCATGAATCCACTAAGAGATGCCCACTAAGAGAAAGGAAGGGTATGTAAGAGAATTCTCTGGTATTATTGTGATGACTGAAAGTTTGGAAAGTTCTGGCCCTTGAAATACCAGTTATGTGAGTTGAACTACATATTCTTTTGGTTTTTATTTAAAAAGGCAGAATAATTTGGTGTGGATTTGAACTCCTTATTTTATAATTCAGTTACTGATATTTACTTACCATGTGATCTTTGACAAGATATTAACCACTTTGCTTTAGTTTTCTCATAAATAAAATAGAGTCATCCATAGCTATCAATTCCTATATTTGTTTTAATAATTAAATAATTTATATTGTGTAATGGGCTTAGACAAACCTGACACTGTGTGTCCAAATAAAAGCATTTCATGAATTGGTAGTCATGTTCTCCTCTGTAATTGAAACTGTCCTGTCAGATATTACAATTCTAAGCCAAACTATATCTCTGATGAAACATTAAATTGGTCTTGAATTCTTAAAAATTGTAGAGATTGACCTTGCATAAATTAAAATTTTTGTGCTTTAAAAATATCTCAGAACCAAATCTCCCTCAAAGGTATGAGTTTCTCCCAATGAATGCACCTAAAGGATTCTTTATTTACACTTAAATGCACACATTATTACCCTTAAATACACACATAAGCACACATGAAAACACAAAACTAAAGAATAAAATGTTTATTTATGACAGTTGAACTGAATTGCCAACTTGGTTGGCTTGAGAATCACCCAGGGGATTAGTAAAGCATGCTTCTGGGAGTGTCTGGGTGTGTCATGGAGGAATGACATTGGATACTGTGCTGGATCTTTTAGCCACTTCCTCTTTGGTTGTTCTATGGCTCTGCTTCCAGGCACCATGAAGTGAGCAGCTTTTTTTCCCAAGTCTTTCTGTCAGGAAGTTTCTTCTTTGGTGCCAACTGATCATTGAATGAACACTCTGAAAACATGAGCTAAATAAAACTTTCCTCCTTTAAACTGTGGGTATCGGGTATTTTGCCCCTTCAATGGGACAGTTGACCAATACAGTACCCAAATTAGATAACATAATTTTCATCATGTTACAAATTTTATAAGAATATTTTGGTAAGAGTTGTATTGGAAGACAAGATTATCTAATATGATTTCAGATAGGACAGTATGCAATAATTTACACCCCAATTTGGTGAGCCAAATTAATATACTAGAAAATATTATATAAATGTTCTGTGTAAGATGTCTTATTTCCAACTCTTCTTTGATTTACACCATCAAAGTTCTAAATTATTGGATGCTTCCAAGTGATATGCTGCTGTATTAAAACTCTCAAAAAAATAAAACAAAATCAAGGACAAGTTTCATAAGAAACTAAAATAGGATGGTCATAAGAAGAGTAGATAGAAGATTAAAAACACACATAAATCAGCAACAACCCGTGATTGAGACCCTCAGTGGTGGATGTATTGGTGAAAGTCTGTTAATAAATATTGTATTAGTCTCCTTCAGGAGTCCATATAAGAAACTATGACATTTAGAAGGAAACAAATGGAAAAACAAAATAAATCAATTCTGTCGTTAAATAAGATTAGACATGCAACAAAAAGACCAAGGTTGCAAAATACGACCATTACTTAAATTCTCAGGAATTATAACTTGTATTTCTTTGTATTAATTTTTACAAGAGCATACAATTACTTAACTAACCCTTGTTTACAAATGTAAAAAGAACATAATTAACTCTAATTTTCCCTTTTAGTTATCATTTTTTCTACTCTCCATGTATCACATTTTTTTCAATACTTTTGTAAACCTCATATCCTATTCTCAACTTTTCCACTTACTCAACTTTTATCTCTCTCTCCTTTACTCGTCTTTTTCAGTTAAATGTCAAATCTACTCCTATTCAAGCAACCAGTGAAGTTTGGGTTGATAAATCAATGGTTATTTCTCAATTTTCTTGACTTACATCACTAACAAAGGTTTTTTTTTTAAATCATATTTTAAGTGGTTGATTATTTTATCCAAATACCATTTCACCTGGATCAAAAGTTAAGACATTTCTCAGTTTTGAGCTACATCATAGATATTTCTCTTTCATCTCTTTTACTAGCCATTTCTCTTCTTCATGACTCTAATTTTCAAAAGGTCTAAAGCACAGTTTTTGGATAGTTTTTATTACTTAACTCATTTTTAATTATCACATATCCACTCCAAAGGCTTAAAATTTTGCCTATATTATGATAATTCTAGTGCATGTGTGATGGTTAAGTTTAACTGTTCACTTGATTGGATTAGGAGCTGCCTAAGGGATTAGTAAAACACACTTCTTCCAATTTTAGTATATGTGCTGCCAAAGTGAGCACATAAAACACATTTCTGAGTGTACCTTGATAAGTCATGAGATATGATCTTGGGGTTTAAATCTGGTCCCTGACCCTTTCCTGTCTGGTGGTATACCCATCTGTCATGGTGTCCTTACTTGGAGCTTGCCAACCATGGACTGAGTTCTGTGAAACTGTTATCCAAATAAATCTGTCCTCTTTGAAGTTGTGAGTGTCATATATTGTGACCAGCAATGGGAAAACTGACTAATATTGAAAAATTGGTACCAGAAAAGTGGCATCATTGAGGTGACTATAGCTAACTATGTGGTTCAGAGCCTTTGGAGCCGACTTGTGGGAGGAGTGGGAGAGATTTGGATGTACAAGTCACAAGAGGCCTGGAATGCTGTAAGCAGAGCTTAATAGGTAATTCTGGATGGAGCACAGAAGGTAAGACTGAAGAGAGTGTGAACAGAAAAGGGCAGGCTCATTATATGTTGGTTTGGAACAAATATTCTGCTGGCAATTGGACTGGAGACCATGTATATTACACAGTGGCAAAAAAAAAAAAAAAAAAAAGAAAAAAAAAGTCTCCTCTTTGCTCATCTCCTGAGATTTTGCAGGAAACTGAGATCAAGGGTGGGGACTAAGAATTCCAAGGTATCCCCAAACTTAGCCTGTGGGATTGCTATTGCTGACTGTTTTAAATTAGATATCTGGTTTGAATGAAGGGTAACAAGCTATTAACTTTTTTTAATTTGACAATTTTGCTGAATTTATTTTTCAGTTCTAAAAGTCTTCTGATGGAGTCTTTAGGGTTTTCAAAGTATAAGATTTTATTGTCTATAATAGGAATGATTTGAATTCTTTCCTTACCTGTTTCATTTCTTTTACCTAATTACCCTGATTAAAATTACAAGTACTTAGTACATAAGATAGTGAGAATGGATACCCTTTTGTTATTCTGGATTTTAGATACAATGTTTTCATTCTTCTACTTTCAATATTATGTTGGCTGTGGATTTATCACATACAGCTTTTATTACATTGAGACAAGATCTTTTTATAACTAAGGTCTTCAAGGCTTTCATCATGAAGTACCATTGAATTTTTTTTTTTTTTTGGTACCGGAGATCGAACTCGGGTCCTTGTGCTTGCTCAGCAGGCGGCGAAACCACTGAGCTAAATCCTCGGCCCAAAGTACCACTGAATTTTAATTAAAGTTTATTCTACATCTGTTGATATGATCAAATGATTTTTATTTTTTATTCTATTTATGAGATTTATCATGTTTGTTAATTTGCATATGTTGAATCATGTCTGCATTCCCTGCAATGCAAACAATTTGAGCATGGCCTATAATCCTTTTAATCTATTGTTGCGTTTGAGTTGTAAGATGTTTTTGAAGATCTTTTAATTTATATCCATGATGGATATTGGTCTGTAGTATTTTTGTGTTGGTTCTTAATCTGATCATTGTGAAAATAAAACTTGGCTCATAGAATAAATATGGAAGCTTTTCTCATTTTATATTTCATGAAATAGATTGAGGAACACTGGTGTTCTTTAAAGTTCTGGTAAAATTCAGCAATGAATCTATCTGTCCCTAATATTTCATTTTATGGAAATTTAAAAAAATATTATTATTATTATCCCTTCAATCTCGTTGGTTGTTTCCAATCTATTTATTTTCACTTATATTTTCTTGGTTCAATTTTAGTAGGTCATGTGTGTCTTTATGTCTCTATTTCTTCTAGATTTCCCGATTTATTGGGATGTATGTTTTCAAAATAGTCCATAATGATCCCTTTCTTTATCTAATTTTATGAATGTATGTCTTCTCATTCCTTTTGTTTATTTGGATGAGGACTCATTAATCTTGTATATCTTTTCAAAGACACAACTCTGCTTTATCTATCATTTGTATTATTCTTTTTGTCTTTGTCTTATTAATTTCAGTTATGATATTTATCATTCTTTTACTTCTTGTGATGGAATTTTTCTCTTTTGAGATACATCATTAGATTATTTGAGGTCTCTGTGACTTTTAATGTAGAATATTATAGCTATAAATTTCTCTGTTATAGCTGTCTTTGCTGTATTTCTCAGATTCTGATATGTTGTGTTTTCATTTTCATTCAATTCTAGCAATTTTTAAATGATGAATCTTGTTTCTTGATTGACCTACTGATCATACAGAATTATATTATTCAATGTCCATGTGTTTATGTAGTTTCTCTTGCTACTGATTTCTAGTTTCTTTCCATTATGATATAATAGATATGAGTAATTATGACTTTTTTATTTCTTAAGATGAAAATATTTCTCAGGTCAAAAATATTATTCACTTAGGAGAAAGTTTCAAGAGCTGTAGAAAATAATGTATATTTTTCTTGTTAAAAGAGAAATGCTGAAGGTTCCATTTAAGTCCATTTGGTCTTTAGTGTAATTTAACTATGACTTTATTTATTTATTTATTTGTTTATTTAAGGATGACATCTATTTCTGAGTATGGGTAATAAAAATCACACACGAGTTTTGTTTTAGAGCCTACCAATCTCTTTTTGCTGACTAGTGTTACTTTTAAGAATTTGGGTGAAACAAAGTTTAGTGTATGCATATTTAGAATTGTTACACATGCTTCCTGAATTGTTCCCTTTACCAATATGTAATATTCTTTCTTGTCCATTCTCATTTTGGCATGTAGTTCCCTTTGCCACATGAGTATAATTACCCCTCCTGGCTTTCTGGTTCTATTTCAATGGAATATCTTCTGCTATACTTTTATTTTCAGTATGTCTCTCTTTGCTAGGTAGAAGTGTTTCTTGCAAGCAGCACATAGTTGGGTCTTATGCTGTAATCCAATGTGCCAGTGTTCAACTGTATTTTAATTGGAGTAAAGTGATAGATATTTTTATGAATTGTTTTCTTAAGTTCTATTGTGTTCCCTATATCATTCAATTGCTTATTTGTATCCTTTTTGGGTCCACTGATTATTTTTACAGTCATTCTACTTTTTTCTAACATTCCACCTACTTTGATATCACTAAAATTAGTCACCATGTTAATGTGAACTTTTTGAAGAGTGATGTTGGTTTCAATTTTCATATTACTTAACTTTCTATATTGAAACCTATGTTTTCTGTGGGATAGAATTCTGTTATTCTTTTATGTGAGGACCTTCTTAAAGGACAAGGTCCTTTTTGTTCCCTGGTGTATTATTCAGCATTCCCATGGCTAAATAATGTACTCAACATTCACAATTTCAAGAAGAGTTTTAATTTAGCTTATGGTTTCTATGGATTCACTTCATGTTTAATTAACTCCACAGTAGGAATGTTGTGGTATAAAGCCATCACAGAGCAAAGATGGTTTTTCATGGTGGTCAGGAAGCAGAGGAGGGGAACAGCATCAGAGAGGAAGGGTCCAGGAACAAATACCTAGATTTTAAAATTCTCACCTCCCTGACCCATCTAAATACACCAGAAGTGTGCTACACTAATCCCTCTGGAATATTCCAAAGCCTATCAAGATGATACTTCATTCAATTTGCCACTCCTAATGTACGTCTCTTAAGTATAGTTGAGCTTAGTACTAAGTGGATTTTTTGAGTGTACTTTGTCTGGGCTTCTTTGTAACTGATTAGTAGAAAATGACAGAATATTCACTGAGTCAGAGCCTGAGAAAGTTATTTTCTTCAAAAAGATCACAAGAGTGCTGTCACTTTTGAGTCAGGTATATTTTAAATAGCAGAGAATGAATATAGGGGTGGATCCTGTGGGAATACTTTAATTTTGATGGTACAGTGTGATCTTAGAAGTTATAAGAATGATCTTTGCTGGAATTCCTTGTAGGTATGGTGTCTACAAAAGTTGTGTTCTCTCAGTTGTTGCTATGAGAGTAAAAGTTCAGAAGCAAAATATTTATCCCTCTAGTCATGCCTATGTAGAGCCAGATTATCTATGGAGGCTTTTACTCCCCCAATGATTTAGTTTGAAATATCTAAGAAGCTTTGTGTGGAACCAAGTCTTTGCTGAAGGAAGATGCTACTTTTTATGTTTTTGTGTTGAGAGTTATTAGGATAGTAGCACTCTTGATTTTTCACAAAACCCTCATTCACTCTCGATGGAATCACAATGATTTTTCAGATGATGGTCATTTTTTATTGAATATGGCTATTCAAGAGAAATACATAAAACATCTAGCTATAACAAAATCATTGAGTTCCTTTAAGTGTGTCATTATATTGGAACCAGACAATAAAAAGTGAAAGGCCAAATTAATTTCAATTCTTGCTGACATATTATATAGATGAAATACAAAATATAATTTAAAAATGAAAGGAAGGTGGAAACAAATTTATAAACAGGTCCATGGAAGATAGTTAATTTTGGACATTTTAAATAAACTTAAAAGAATACAAGCAAAAGTACAGGTTCAAAATTTTATGCCAATAATAAGAAATTTTAGTATTTGTTGATTATTTACTTCTGTCTTATAAATGTTATTTTGGAATTAGGTAATGGTAATACACTTTTGTATCCCTTTGAAATGCCTTTGATACTGAGGGTCATGCTTGAGAACTATAAAATATTTATAATATTCTCATGAATTTATATAGAAAAATCAGACAAAGTAAGGCCATTTTCTAAAAAAATTTTCTAAAAAATTAGAAAGTCCTCCAGTGTATTTAATAGTACATGTTTTACAATTAATAAGTAATGGATTTATGTATTAATCATACATGTTCTTTATTCCAAAGTTGTGCTACACAAAGCCTGGTAGGTCTAGAAGGAAAAATGTACTACAAAAAATCAATAACAGAATGTAATGGTAAGTGTTAACAGATCCAGAGATATTGCTGATGTTTCTCATATACTGAGCAACTTTCTTAAAACAATGTGTCCAAAAATACAGACTTCTGGGCCATTATCAAAATCCATTTTCTTTACTATTCCCTTCTATTTATGTAGCATTTACTATGTGGTGAATTAAATTATCCATGATCCATAACATATATGAAGAGAGGATAAATAAAAATTTAAGAAAACAAGTTAAAGCACTTTGTATAGCCACTAATTCATTAGCCACCATGGATGAAAAATGTTTATATTTTGAAAAAAGAGAGTTTACATTAACTGCAAGTGCCAGAATTCTTAGCAGTTACTGGCCCTGTTTCCATAAGCCACTTGCCTTAATAAATTTCTAAACAAGAAAGTGAAAAAAAAAGTTGATGCATTCAGAGCCACATGTTTCTTCAATGGTATTAGGAGATTCTGCTGTGGTGCAAAAAATGGAATGGCCGCAAAAGTGAAGAATACTATATTATTTATCCAAGTTTAACAAGTGATCGCATTTTATAGTGCACTAAAAATTTGGTAATAATCTTTCAAAGTCCACCTATTAATTAAGCTTAGAGCTCAATTCCTGGATGCAAATGTCTAAAGAAAGATGGATATTGCTGGCAATAATTTGCTTGATTCATAGGCCTAGCATTTTGCATAAGAGAAAGATATTTAAGAAAACTAAAATCTGAAATTTTAAGGTGAAGTATGTCTAATTTATCTTTTATAAACTCTAAATAATTTTGTCATGAAAAATTCTATAATTACTTCACTTTTAAATAAATGTTTCAACTTCCAGCTCATGCAGTAATTAGTAGCAGCCTTTGAGTACCTGGATGCTTGAGAATTGTGAAATAAATACCAGGGAAACAATTCTTTAGGTGGCTTTTCTCAGGCAAGGGGCCCAAAGGCCCCCTTCTCAAATGAAAGTATCACATTTTTGAATCATTTATCCTGCAATGGATGGGTTCTTGCTGATTTCTGTAATGCCTTGAAGTCATCTTTCCTATTTTCCTAGTGCAAACAACTTGGTTTCTTTAGAGTGTTAATTTTTTCAGCAACCATGCTCTTCTTTGCTTCAACTTTGCAGATTATTGCTTTTCTGGTGAATTTCAAACATTTACATTTGCTTTTTGCTTCTGCTTCTCATAGTAGATGTGACTGAAAACAGCCAGCTCTTCCCATGCCACAACCTGAATGTTGTGCTATCTTGAAAGTTTCTCCACCCAACAATTATTCCATCACATTTAATCTCAGTCTCCAGCAAATTTTTTTCCATTAAGTTTATTGGTACATTTTATGTATAAAATACAGTTACATTGATCATTAGGATCTTGTACCTTTACATGATGTATCTTGGTTATTAATTTTTCCCTTCCCCTGCCCTCCCTTCACCCCCTTCACCCTTCCCTATTTGCAAAGACTTTGTTTCCATTTTTTTCCTTTTCTCATATTTTTTCTTTTAATTTCTTTCCTTTCCCCTATCCCTCCCACTTCCCCTACTCCTTTAGACCTTTGCTTCCTATTACACATTATCAATTATACATTTTAAAAATTACAATATCGAGATCTAGAAGATATTACCACAGATTTTACAGAATTTAAAAGGATATAGAAAGCATATTACAAAAATCTTTTTTTGAAATAAATTTGACAACTTCTAAGAAGTACCTTGGAGGACAAATTAATGAAACTAACTCTGAAGGAAATATAAAATTTGAATAGCACCTATTAAAGAAAGTATATTCCTAGCTTGAAAACCTACCTATATGAAAACAGCAGGCTCATATACATTTTAACTGATAAATTATTTCAAAAATTTAAACCAGAACAAAGAAGGAACATTTCTCCCCTCATTTTAGGAAAGCAACATTGTGCTAATACTAAAACTGGATAAAGATAATAGAAGAAAAATGTATGAACATAGATAGAAAGTTGTTTAACAAAACAAACTATTAGAAGTCAGATCTGGCAGTATGTAGAAAGTGGTTTTATTACAAGGATGTCAGTGTTGGTTCAGCACTGGAAGATCC
This sequence comes from Heterocephalus glaber, assembly GCF_053883595.1. Classification (NCBI taxonomy): domain Eukaryota; kingdom Metazoa; phylum Chordata; class Mammalia; order Rodentia; family Bathyergidae; genus Heterocephalus; species Heterocephalus glaber. The sequence goes on along the minus strand of NW_028258333.1, from coordinate 2,774,299 downwards.
ACCCTCAAAAGTCATCATTTTAACAGAGGAAAGGAAAAAGCCATATGATCCTGTCAGTGGTTGCAGAAAAAACATTGGGCTAAATTCTACGGCTCTTCATGGTAAAAACTTTCAGGAGACTAGAAGTAGAACAGAACCTTCTCAACAGATCAAAGACATGTACTCTATATTTCCAGCAAAAATGCCTTATATGAATGGAGAAGATACAATGCTATTTCCTTAAGGTGGGGAACAAGGGCAGATATGCGTACTCTTCATCTGTCCATTAAACTTTGAAACATAGGCCCAAACCGAAATAGTCTGGGAATAAAATGACACAATTAGGATAGGATTGGCAAGGTAGAAGTAAAATCTTTATATGTAGATGAAATGATCACCTACAGAGAAAATACTGAGAAATCTCTAGGAGCCCCTAGAACTTATATTTGAATTTAGTAGGATTAGAAAACACAAGGTATATATAAAAGTTCTGGGCTATGTATACTTGCTATAAATGAAGAATTGGCTATTGAAATTTAAAAGTTATGTAGGAGTACAAAAGATGTAGAAAAGTGAAAAACAAACAAACAATCAAACAGTGTTGGAAGACATTTATTACCTAATTTTAAGACTTTCTCTAAAGCTACATTAATCAAGGCAATATTGGTGTAAGGAAAGACATATAGATCATTGGAATAAAACAGAGAATCTAGAAATAGAACCACACATACATGGTCCACTGAGTTTTGAAAGATTATTTAACATTAGAATTTATAGAACATAAACTCAACTCAAGAGCAGAGGAAAAGATAGTGTTTTCAGCAAACGACACTAAAACACCTGGTATCTGTATATAAAAAATTAACCTCAACCCTTTATTTCCATACATAAAAATAATTTGAAAGGATCTATGAATCTAAATATGAAAGACTAAAATTATGACACTTTAAGAAGAAATTATAAGGGAAAATGTTTATGAATTTAGGGTAGGGAAGAATTTCCTAGGATATAAAAAACAAGATGTGTAAAAGAAAAAAAATCAATAAATAAGATTCCATCAAAATTTAGAACTTTAAATGACATCATTAAGAAAATGAAAAGTAGTCCTTAGACCATATTTATAATGCATAAACCTATGACAAAAATATATAAAGAACTCTTACAGCTCCTTAATAGACAACCCAATTAAAAAGTAGACATAAGAAGATGATGAATAGCCAATACACCACAAAGAAAGGTGTGCAACACTAGAATCAGAAAAATACTAATCAGTACAGTAACAAGATTGAATTATACACTCATTAGGGAGATGAAGTTAAAAGTTTTAAAAGAACAAATGTCAGCTTAGGTGTGAACCAGTTAGAACTTTCTAATACTGTTAATGTGAATGTAAAATGACAAAACCATTTTGGAAAACAATATAGAAATTTCTTGTATTACTGTTAAGAACCAACAGTCCCGTTCTTAAGTTTTTATTTGAGAGGAATGAAAACACATGTTCACAATAGATTTGTACATACAAGTTGAGTATCCCTTATCTGAAATTCCCAAGACCAGAGCATTTCAGATTTTCATTTGAAATCCACTTGATCTGCAAAGAGAATAACTACTCCTGCTCTTTTTTGGGGGGGCGGGGGTGGTTCCTGTCACATATAGTATTGTTTTCTGCCCTTTAACTTTCAGACTGTGAGTTTCTTTTTGAATTGAATGTGTTTCTTGTATCCAGCATATTGTTGGATCTTGCTTCTTGACCCATTCTGCCAGTCTATTTCTTTTGATTGGTGAGTTGAGACCATTAACATTGATGGTTATAACTCATACATATTGATTTATCATTGTCATGACTTTTTCTGTTTGTTGGATTCTCCCCCTTTGCTTTTAATTTCTTGTCGTGTCTAAGAGATTCATTCTGCTGGGCTTCCTGGGGTTGTGATCCTCATTGTCTTTTCCTAGGATACTGTCTAAATTTTTTTGGAGTGCTGGTTTGGTATTCATGAAGTTCCTAAGGTGCTTTGTTATGAAAATATCTTATTTCTCCATCAATTTTGAAAGACAGTTTTGCAGGGTATATCAGTCTGGGTTGGAGGTTGTTTTCCTTTAGGGCTTGAAATATGTCACTCCAAGCTCTTCTTGCCTTGAGGGTTTGGTTTGAGAAGTCTGCTGTGATTCTGATGGGGTTTCCTTTGTATGTGATTTGTTTCTTTTTTCTAACTGATTGTAGAATTTTGTTCTACTGTTGGGTTTCTGGAATCTTTAACTATTATATGCCTATGTGTAGATTTTTTTTTTTTGATCAAGGCTAGTTGGAGTCCTATATGCTTCACTTGTCTGTATGTCAAGTTCTTTTCCCCTGCTTGGGAAATTTTTTGTCATCATTTCTGTGAACAGTATTTTTTTATGCCATCTGTACTCTCCCTTGTTTCTTCATTGACTCCAATCAGTCTTATGTTATTCTTCTTTGCATCATCTAGGAGCTGGTGGATTGATTTCTCATTGCCCCTCACAATTTTATTTTTTGTTTGTTTGTTTATTTGTTTGTTTTTGGTACCAGGGATTGAACTTGGGTCCTTGTGCTTGTGAAGCAGGCAACAGAACCACTGAGCTAAATCCCTGGCCCATTGCCCCTTACAATTTTAAAGAAAATTTTTCTTTTCCTGGTTACTAATTGCAATCTTATCTTCTATATCTGAAATTCTGTCCTCACATTGGCTCATTCTGCTGTGTAGACTTTCAATGGAGTTTTTAATCTCCTGGAAATCTGTTTGCATCTGTTTTATGGATTCCAATTGTTTCCTATGTTGGGATTCCATTATGTTCCTCAGCTCCTCTATTGTCTTATCTGTGTCCTCTATAGATTTATTAATCATGTCTTGGAGTATGGGCACAATCTCTGTTGTTATCTGAGAAATTATTTCTGATTTCATTTTTTCCAAATCCTATTTTGTTGCCAGTTCTCAGAGTCCAGGTGGTTGAGTATCAGATTGTTCCATCTCCTTTCCCTTTGGGGTTGTTTTAGGTGATCTAGAAGTCTGGTTTTGACACTTGTTTACGTGTTTTCTCATTTAAACTGGGAGGGGGTGCTGCTGGCACCCTTGGGGCTCACCTCCTCTGTGCTCACAGTGGGGTACAGTGGCCCAGAAGCCTTCTCTTGTGCACTGGGAGCAACTCACCTTCTCTGTGCTCGTGGGGCATTCTGGTCTTCCAGTTTTGATTCATTCATGGTAGCTATGATTTTTCATGGGAATTAGAAGAGGTAATAATATTAAATTTTGTTGCTCACCTAATAATATTAAATTAGGTCAAGTAACTGCAGAAATTTATTGAAGGCTAACTATGGAGAGAAAAGTAAATATCTGTCTTAGTTACTTTTCTCTCATTGCTGAGACAAAATAACTGACACCCAAAGTTAAAGGGGGAAAAGTTTATTTGGCTTACAGTTCATAGAGGTTTCAGTCCATAAATGGCTGGCTCCAAGGCAGGCTGACAGAGGGGCAACAGTTCACGGTGGCAGAATACAGCAAAAACAACAAGAGGCCTCAAGAGCTTCTTTCTGCCCCTTTTATCTTATTCAGACTACTTAGGAGGGGCATCGTTCAAGTCCTTAATCTTAATGCCTTTAGGGGGGCCTAGCCCCACCAGGAATCACACTCTAGATTCAGCCACCTCTGAAAAAGCACAAGGCTTTGAGGGGAACTCTAAACACAAGCCATACAATGTCCTTTCCTCTAACCAAGAATATTTTTATTCAGTGGTAGTGGAAAATATTCTGATGAGAATATTTTTAATATTGCATCATTTTGATTGTCTTCAATTTAGTGCAAGCAATTTTTAATAATAATTCTTGGTTAAAGGAGTTGTGGAATGTTATGTTTTAAATTATAATTTATAAAGCCACTAAATGGTCATATGTCATCTAAAAGAAGGAAAACTCTCTCTAATATCATAGCTAAATTTAAAGTCTTCATTCTAATGCCTCACTCAGTCTCCCTAAAAGATGGACATTCCATGAATTTTTCTTTCCTTAAAATGCCTTCAATAGCATTTAAGGAGATGGAAATCCTAAGTATCCTTACTAGATATTTATATATTTCACATATTTATCAAATTATCACCTTATACTAAGTAAATGTATAAAACTATCATACTAAATATCCTTTCTTAAATCCTCCTTATTTTAAGTTGAAAGAACATGTCAGATATCATGTCAGATACTATCTTAACAACAGTACTAATAAAAACCTCTCAACCATAGTATTAAAATCTTTGTGGTTCCCAAGTAGATCAAACACTGGTCATCATTACCAATAGTATTGCCTCTATGTGGAAGGGCATCTGTGTCCTTCTTTTATTCCCAGATAGTCTTTAAAGGTATACATATGAGGGCTGGGGATTTAGCTCAGTTGTTCCAGTGCCTGCCTGCCTTGTAAGCAGAAGGACCTGAGTTCGATCCCTGATACCAAAAGAAAAAAAAAAAAAAAATATATATATATATATATATATGTGAATCATTTAAAATCATTTTGGGCCATCTCTTCTCTGGATCTTCTGATAAACTGTCCACTGTTTAACAAGAATTAGTTACTCTCTCCTTAAGCTTCTTATTTATTTACCTTTTCACCTATTTATTACACCAAGTATAACACTGGCTTTAAGTAGATCTGATCTCCCCTACTACAAGCTGAGTAGGTATAGGCCTCTCATTATTCATTTTTGTACCCCTTGTACTTATGTAGAATAAGTACAAAAATAAAGGCTTGATGAATGACAATAACAAAACCAGGTAAAAGTAAAAAGTGCATTCTTATGTTGCAAATATTTTTAACAGTATTGATATGACCTAGAAAGAATTTCAAATGCTAAACAATCATCACTATCAGTGGCCTGAGAATTCAAATGCTAAAATCTAGAACTACACCAATAGTATGTTCTATATTTTGAGTCAATCAGTTTTCCTCAATCCATTTTACTACAGATACTGCAGAAGTAACATTAATGTATGATTTAAGATTCCTGAAAATTGGTTACAGATACCATTATTTTTAATGTACCTTAAGTTTACATATTTGTCATTGATTAAAGGAAACAAAAGCTACTTGAAATATATTACTAAATTAAGTAGAGAAAATATAGTGAGTCATATGTTGACTAGGTCATATGAATATATTCATTCATCTGGATGACTATATCTATTCATCAAGAAGTAATTTTTATTGAGTCACTATAATTTTCTAAGGGAATGAAATGATAACAACTAAAAATATTTAGTACAGCAAAAATAAATGGACACTAATGTGTGTTCTTTCATGGTCGGATATATGAATACAAAATTATAGAATAAAATATCTGACTATAATATTTGTAACTGAATATATGTTCTTATTTTGAAAATCACTAAAAACAGAAAGTATATGGTAAGATGAATTTGGAAGGTTGTGCAGTAATGAATGCTTTTAAAATAATTTGAATTTTCAAGTAATAACACCGAAATGTTAGTTATTTTGTTCTTAGGTTTTATGCTTTGTGATCATCCCAGACTCTCTGTTGTATGATTATAGCAATCATGGATGAACCTAATAGCAACTTCTCCTACATAAAGTGAAATATAAGAAAACAGACTAGTTCTTAGAATTTGCTTGTCATGGATAATGTTAGAATATTTCAAGACAATAATTTCATACTGCCGAATTGTAGAAATATAGGGCACAAACACTGAAACCATCTTTATTCCTGTTTTCCATGATCTGTTGGGTTAATTTTGGCTTTTACTGATCTTTCAATAGTGAAAATAATTCTGGGAATGGATACATTGTTTCACTGTCATGCACACTGGCTTGGTGAAGCTATACATTGCATACTGAATTCTACAAATACACTATGTGTTTTTGTCACTTTTTTGCAACTAGGACCTACAATTTAGGTGGAGAGGTTTATTTTGGCTCACAGTTTTGGTCTGTAGTCAGCTGACTCCAAGGCAGAAACAGCTGGTGAAAGGGCCTTGGTGGAGGACAGCTTCTCACTCATGATAGACAGGAAGCAGAAAAGGGAGGACTGGGGCAGAAGATACACCTTCCAGGTTCCACCCCCAGTGACCTGCCTCTAACCAAGCAGCACAGCCTGAGAGCAAGTTAGCTAGAGTGCCCCCTAATACAATCACTTTCCAAACACATGAGGCGTATACAAACCATATATAGATAGACAGATTGAAAGATGGACAGATAGATAGGAATTAATTCCTGCAATAATGAACACTGAACTATTTCAGGATATGTCATTAGCAAACCAGAGTACAAATGTGCCTGCTGTTCCAATCTGTATCCGAAGGTCTGAGAAGTGGGTGGCTAATGCTATATTTCTGGTCCAAAAGCCAGTAAGCTTGCCATCCAAGAAGACCTAATGTTTCAGTTAAAATATAAAAGCTAGAATAACAGCCGATGTTCCAGCTTGGAGGTAGGCAAGCGGGAAGAACACTCCCCTATTCAGGAAGGCCAGCCTCTTTCTTTTATTTAGGCTTTGAACTCACATAAGGAGGCACATCTACATGAGGGAGGACAATTTGCTCTATTTCACCTATTAATTTTAATGTTGAAGTCATTAAAAAAACATTCTCAAGAGAATAACCCAGAATAACATTTGGTTTGATATCCTAGGATCCTGTAGCTCAGTAAGGCTGACACATAAAAGTTAATTACCCTAGTCTCTTACCAACTTTTTTCTGGTGCTCATGTTTATTTTTTGTATGTTTGTTTTCACTGACTATATGGTATTAAGAAAATACTGATCTGCATAATCATTTAGAATATATTATAATATATAAGGTTTTGTATTTTCCACATACATTAAAACTACTGATGTGAATATCCTGTGTAGAAACACAGTCACACAAAAATGTATTTATATCCATGTAAAAGGCAAAAAAATTTCTGTTAATGATGATGATGTTGAATATTATACAAAGTAAAAATATACAATTCAATTCACATTCTATAAATTAGCATTTATGATGATATGTGGAATATATATAAAAGTAAAATAGGCTGAATTATTTAAGCTCTTAAAAATTGACATTCCAAAACATTGTCTTAAATTCATCAATTAGGCCATCATATTTTCTTTCTTTGTGTTTACAGCATGTGTGTTAAGTCTGTGGCCTGTGGCCTGCATGCAGCTCTAGATAGCTAGTAAGACAGCCTCACAAGATTGTAAAACTTTAACCTTATTATTTTCATGACTCAAATGTATGGTATTCTGCTATGAACTGTGTTGACTACAATTAATGCTGTGGGGGGGGCACGGTGTAGTGATAACCCTGCCTCCTGTATTGGCTAGAGTCATATGAATCAAAATCTTTATGTATCAGACATTATGTGCATTTGTGCAACACATTGAGTAAGACCCAGTGATTATCAATGACAGCATTTCAACTTAACATTCACGTGTGAGTGCCTGCAAACACAGGCATTTATTGTTATTAATCAGATATGCATGTTTTTTATTTAGATACTGAACTTTGGCTTGTTGTGTTCTTTCTTTCTTTTTTTTTGGTACTGGAGATCAAACTTGGAATCTTGCACTTGCAAGGCAAACGGTGGAACCACTGAGCTATATCCCTGCCCCATGTTGTGTTATTTCTTAAAATAATTTCAAAAGTCAAAATATAAAAAGGAAGTCTTGTTATATACATTCATTAACTATGATATGTTTATACATGACCCAAGACAATTGCTCTTCACTCCATGCAGCCCAGGAAAGCCAAAAGTTTGGACACTCATGATCCAGAGCATTGTTTGGTGCCTCCATAGGTTTATAACCTCACATTGCTCTCCTATTTGTGTGGAAACCTTTCTTTCCTTCATGGTGCTCTCCATTTTTCAGTTGTGGATGTAAGTTTGCTCATGGAACAGTCAATAATGTGACACATCATTTATGTTTATTTCCACACTGATAAACTGATAACCTCCTTCATGCCAATCATTTCATGGCATTCTTTCAAACCTAACAAAGCTATTCATTTGTCATATGAATACAAACCATTTAACTGCAAAGATTGTAACAAAACTGCCATTCTCTTAGTATTTGGTTATGAATTTTTGTTTTATTTTTTCATAAAATCAAAAACCGTGTAATTAGGTGTGTTTATGTGTTTGTATAGTTAATATTCATTCCAAATGTCACTGAGCAGAACAAATGTATTTTGGCAATACACAAACTATGCGCTGCACTTTTTATCAGTGCTTAGATTAGATAAGATGAGGTTCATTTCACAAAAGTTTCTGAGTGTTCCCATGTTACAGGTGAAAATGTATTCTCCACGAACTTCCGCGTGGCCACATAGAAAGCAGAGAAGTTAATCACAGGCCCAGATGCTGCATAAAATTATTATTTACCTGATAATGAATATTGTGTCTGACACCAAAAGAGAAAACACATGAGGTATGTGTACTTACCTTTGAAATTTAAATGTAGATTTCTGGATAAAAAACTGAAAGAGAAGAACATAAATTTTATTTACATGAGGCAGAGCACCATGTGAGTAATACACAAAATGCAGTAACTGGAGATAAATATTACAAAAACTAGTTTTAATCATTGGTTTTAAACTCAAGGAATATATAATTTACTTCTGTCTATTAGAGACATATGATCAAGATTCAAACTATAAGATACCATGTAGTAAAGTAATATATTAACATATTTATTCCAGAATTCTTCTTAGATTGAAAGCTTTATTCTTTACAAATTTATTGACTTGAGAAATAAACCATTGTATGAAATGTTCAGGCTATGCAATGTTCCCTTATGTCTGGTAATTTCTAAAGTTGTTTTTTATCTAAAATATATCTATATGTCTTACATAATTTTCAATTATAAAACTTAGAAAAAATTTTGTTATTTTATTTAGTAACTGGTAGTAAAGTACAGGAAATAAGACTGATAAAATGTATAACATTTTTACACAAAGTATAATATCTCTATTTGATTGAATGGTATCTAACATGATAAGCTAGTCCAGTGACTGTGCATGAATGTGCATGTATGCACTCACATTTCTGTCTATATGCTCATACATGTGAAATTATTTTAATGATACAAATCCATGTGCTTTAGAAATAAACTCAGATTTATACCTGTGGATTTATGTCTCTTCTAATTTTTAAAAAATAGATGTATGACTTGAAGTTATTTTCACTTTTTAAAGAATAAAACATACTTTAATACATAGAAGATTATTCATATGGAGGCAACTCCATTGCAAATGAATGTAGAGCATACGAATGTGTGTGTGTGTGCGCGCTTGTGCACGTGTGTGTATGGACATTGTGTGTTAGGACGTTAGGTATTGCACCTGGGATGTTTAGATACTAAGTAGGTGCTCTGCTGTTTAGCTACATCCCCCTGAAAACAGAGGACTCTTTAACCATAGATTCTAATCTTTCTTTTTGGGACAGTTTTGAGATATGTGCTATGGAAACTGGACTATGATCTTGAAAATGCCTTACACATAGCCTGTAACCTTTGCTCTTCTGGAGATCATAGGCTTTTCTGAACAACTGTCCATCTTCGATGCTGAAATTTGTAGCAAAGCAAGTATGAAACAATTAACTTGCAGATAAAATTGGTACAAATGTTCAAAGGTATTGAAAATATTTGATTCTTTTGTAAGTAACATAGAAACAGTACGTCTGAAGGTTAACTTTCTACTTACCTGTTGACTTTATATTTTGTTTAAATTTGTCATTATAGCTTATATCAGCATAGTTTGGAAAGCTAGATTGAGGTAACCTTTCCTATTAAAATACTAATGATAAATGTAGTTTTTGAAAGATCTGAATTATATTTTTGGGATCCTCTTCTACAAAAAAATAAGAACTATTAACCAATAAAAATTTTACAAACTATATGACCATAGAAAACACCTTTCCAAGATTCTTCTTAGTACCGTGGAATGGACAGTGTGTGACAGACCCTGCCTAATATCTAAGGTTTAGTAGCTGATTGCTTTTTACTACATGACAAAAGTTTAATACATAAGGGGTTGTATTAGAAACTGATATGGAGGATCTCTTAAAGCAATTCCTGAGAAAAGAAGAGAGTGAGATAAGTAGAATAGGTCATTGGAACACATAAGGAAGAATGTGGTTTAGATGGAGTAGAGCAACAGTCAGATCCAATGGGAATTCTGGAGAGCCAGGTATAAACAACACTAGTCCTCCTCAAAAGTTTGAATCTGGAGTTTGTCAACATGTGTCAGGATTTGATTGTGAGTTGCTGTGAAGGATAGAAAAATCTTCACTGAAATAATGTTTCTTTTCCTTACTTTTAAAATTGATAGATAACGATGGGAGTATTTATTATGTGCAACATGGAGTTTTGAAGTAGAGATTCCTGAGGCTATGTGATTACTGTTGGTAGTACTTGGGGAGATGTTAGTAAAAAATTGCAAATCTTTGATTAGATAGAAGAAATAGATTCAAGGAATCTATTGTACAACATGGTGATCATATTTAAAGATGACATGTTGTATTCTGGAAAAGTGCTGAAGGAATAAATATAATATTTTTATCACAAAATATTTGTTAAAGATAACATATATTCAAATAGCTAGATTTAGCTATTCTATAATTCTACAATATATATTTCAAAATGTTTCCTTTTATAGGGAATTTTCTACAGAAGGGAGCAGCTTTGAGATATGTGTTAGTCAGCTTTAAATTACAGTGACAAAATATCTGAGAAAATCAACTTACAAGGTAGAAATGTTTATTTTGTCTCACAGTTTCAGAGACATAAGTCCCTGGATACATGGCTCCATTGCTGGGGGGCTTAGGGTGAGGAAAAATATCATAGCAGGGATGGTGAGGTGGAGCAAGCTGCTTACCTCATGGTGGTTGGGAATCAGAAAGAGAGAGGAGAGGGGTTGTGTCCTGATAATCCTTCAGGGTCATGGCACCATGACCTAACTTCCTTCCACCAGGGTGCCTCTGTTCCAAAGGCTCTGTCTCTATTTTGTCACTGATGTATGCCAACATAGGATTAACGCATAAAGTTGTGCAGATTGGATATTCCATTACCCTAGAAGTCACTAAAATTTAAATATTGTGTATTGGTTTGTGTTTCAACATCTTGCCCAACGATGTAGATAGAGTAACTTGAGGCAAATACATTTCCCAATTGGTACAAGATTCTGTATGGCTGGCAGTGGCCCTAATCACAAAATTTATCAAATGTGCCCTGAGATATTAAATGTAATTATTACCTGATAGTGTTACAGAGATCATGTCGAGGTTCTCTGAATTAATAATAGATTAAGTTCTTCTTTTAAAGGAAAATGATGTCACTTTAATCTTGCATTGCATTAGAATCTATCATAACACACTTTCTGTGTAAAATTGTATTACAAACTTTGTCATGTAAACCAACCATCACTTATTATATCATGGTGTTTTGGGTCAGAAGTCCAGGCTGAATTCTGCTGGGTATCTTGAGGTGCTCACAGGCTGTAATTCAATACCTGTTTGCTTGTTTCTTCTTTCTAATAGGCCAGTAGGTAATTCTGTTTGGGACTTTACCCTTGTTTTTCTTCTTTGATAGTGCCAAGAATTGAACCTATGGCCTTGTGCATGCCAGACAGGTGGTCTTCCAATGAGCAATATCCTCTGTAGGGAACAGGGAAGGGGACCCCTGCAGGGAGTCCTGGCCTCCTGTGAGCCATGATAGCACAAGGTAAATTAAAGAATAAAGACAGGAAATGAGACATAGAGAAGAAGCTAGGTTCTAGCCTGATCAATGCTGCTCTGACAGCAAAGACGAAGGTACCTTGAGCTTGCCACTTTTTATTGAGTTTATAGGGAGTAACAGATGACTCAGAGGGCAGCCACAATCCTAAATTGACAAGGATCTTATAATTCGAGAAAGTATCAAATGTCTTGGAGGGTGGCGGTAATCCTATGACTATGCTGATGAGAATCTTATGTTGACTATGATTCGTAATATGAGCAAAGATGTTCTTACAAAGGTAGGTGGGGTGAGTTAAGCTGATAAGGGACTTGTCCCTTCCCAGGTGAAACCTTTCTCTTACTTTTGGTTTTCAAGGAATCAGGATATCTTCATCAGATGTAATCTTGCCCTTGAGTGTCACACCATCATGGGACCATTGAGGTCTCAGTAGTGACCTGAGACAAAAATGGTGTTATGTTTTGGCGTGCCATAGCTGGCCTGTAGGCAAGAAGATTAGGCCTAATCATAATTCAATTGTGAAATGATTTTCCCCCAAAATTATGTAGAATGGCTCCTGACAATCCTCAGCCTATTACCTTCTTTTAAAAATTTAAGTAGGTGAGGCCAACCAGGATAATCCCAGTCAACCCATTAATAACATTAAGAGAAGTGTAATACAGCTTACTACAGAGAGAATGACTATCATATAGAACTTGGAAAAAACCCCCACTACAAATGGTGAGTTTGTGGGGAGAAAAGCGACCATTTTTAATTGTGGGTGGAATGTAAACTAGTACAACCATTCAACCATTTTGGAAATAAATATGGAATTACTCAAAAAGCTAAGAAATAGAAACTCAGTTTGACTGAGTTATACTACCCACAAATAGGAATAATTTTGAGGTAAATTTCTGTTTTATAATTGAAGTCTGCAACAAGAGCTGTATTCACATATGATTTCTTTGAATCATAATTGCACTGTTTGAAGACAAGTAACTAATTATGAGGAAGTATTCTATTCATTCATTGTACAGTTCTTCTGAGTTATACCTCTTCTTCTTTTGACCGAGTTATATCTTTCCTAAAGAATTAAAGGCATCATGTTAGAGCGATATGTGGATATCCATGTTCACAGCAGCACAACTCACGATAGCTAAATCTTGAAATTGGCCTATATGCCCATCCACAGATGAATACCCTACAGAATCACAAATTTGACTCATTTGTGGGAAAATGGATGCAACTTGAGAGCTTAATGCTAAGTGAAAAAAAACAGACATAGAAGGTTAAATATAACATGGCTTCTCTCATGTCAAAAACCCTGAGTAGGAACAATTTAAAGAGCAAAAGAAAAGGTAGACTGCAGGAAACAGAGAGGTTGACTTTGTGGAGATGGGAAAGGGGTTTGAAGATAGGGTTAGATAGGAGGATTGGAGGGAAGGGAAAGTCAAAAAGATTAAGATACAATGTGCATATGTACCAATTCTCCACAAGAAATGCATCCATTATGTATTACAGACATACTAGTAACATGTTTGAAATTATAAATATCCATCATGTTTATGCCATTCAAGTGGAGGGGACAATGGAGGGTTTAAAAAGTGGCAGGAGTCTTGAGGACTATTTTGGAGTTATGTCTCCCCAAAACTAGCTTACAGACCTGGATGATGCCTTTATAGTCTAGCAGAGAATTACAGGACACAGTTTTTTTTGTGTAATAACATTCAAGAGTTACAAGATAGAAGAAAGAACCCATTCACAAACTGGCTAGCTCCAATGACAATTTACATTTCAAAGTGAACATGGATGTAGTTTTAAGGCTTTTATGTCTACCTAAAGCTAAACTGAAGAAAAGGAGAGGCTTATGTCCAAGCTTGTGGTCTTTGTTAATTTTGAGCAGCAAAGGTCAGGACTTTGATTGTGAAGGAATTTTCCCTTTAACCTAGAGCATTGCACTTAAAATGACATATCTGTTTACAAACAGCAATGTTCTAAGTTGGTCACAATGTTTAATTGTTAATAAAAGCTGATCCTCATCATTCTATTTTATTGTACTGACATAGTAAGTATGGGCTTTATTTTTAAAGTAAGTTTAAGAATGGAGTACATTAACCATATATCATTTATAAATGGTTATGTACATTGTCTAGCCAAGAATGAAACAGTAAATGCATATAGTGACTTTTGTCTTGATTTTCTGGTGCTTTTAATGCAAGGCACTAAAAGCATTGACCTTTTGATGTTGATATGCTTCCATTAGCAATGTTGCCTAAACAGGCTGCAGTGAAGCCTTCATAAATAATCTCTTTAAAAAGTATTATAAGAACTAATTTAAAATCTACACATAGGAATTTTTTGCAAGGCCAGCATTGGAAATTTTTATACAACATTTGCTTTGATAACAATTAAACAACTTCAGACTAAGGAGAGCAAAGAAGTATCATTACTGTGATTTAATGAACCAATAGGATAACTGAACACAAAGTGTTCTTATATTTACATTCGAGGGTTAATGAAATATATTCCACTCAGTTGCTACATAGCATCTTGTTTCAATATAATTTTATCCATTTAAAATTCATAATACCCTCAAATAGGAATAATTTTGAGGTAAATTTCTGTTTTATAATTGAAGTCTGCAACAAGAGCTGTATTCACATGATTTCTTTGAATCATAATTGCACTGTTTGAAGACAAGTAACTAATTATGAGGAAGTATTCTATTAATTCATTGTACAGTTCCTTACCTGAGTTTTAAGTTTATTTTCTCTAGGTAAATATATATCACTCTCACAACAATTCAGTCTTTGTAGCATTAATCCAATTTTTGCAAATTTCAAATGATATTCAGTAACAACTATAATTTACTGCCTACTGTGTCAGCTGTTTACCATATAATCTTCCTAATCCTAGAAAAACTTTCTAATATTTTACCCACCCCTTAGAAATGAGGAAATTATATCCCAGAAAGATTAAGTAATTTAATCTAGTTCATTCAATTAGTAAGAAAAACAAAATGAGATGCAGGTATTTCTCCTGAATATTGGCAAAATATAATGTTTACCATAAAATACTTTGTTAAAGATTTGAAAATTTTCCATGAATGCATTAAACAACTACAAAATTATATTGCTGAGTGGAAGTAGAAAATATTCCATATATAATTTTAAATATTGGTGTATATTTTCATGCTCAATCTTAAAAAGTATTTATTTACTTTTAATTGAAAAAAGTATACATTATTATTCACAACATAATGTTTGGAACTATGTATATGTTGTTTATGTCGATTGGAACTAATTTCTGTGTTATCTCACATATTTATATGTTTGTGGTAGACTCAAAATCTTCTCTTACCAATTTTCAAATATTCAACACACCTCTACTTACTATAAATCACCATGCATATCACATGCAATTTGTTGACATAATGGAGTAATATTAATGAAATTAATGTAACGTATATGGTTTCAACTCATTCAATAAATAATTACGTGTTGTCCACTGATTCCAAATACCGATAAGAGATAGAGCTATAGATACAAATACAGAGCAAGACAGAAATAGAAGTCGATGTATAGGTAGTATAATAACAGACATAAAGGATATATTTGTATGTGCATACATATATTATGTGTTTTTGTTTCTAAATCAAACATATTAACTCATCCTTTGAAAATATTTCCTGCATAGATAGTCCATTATCAATGAATGGCAATAGCATCTCAATTGTTTGGGTTAAATACAGTTGGCCTGTCAGTAAAACCTCTTACTAATAAAATACATTCGAAATATATTCAGAATTCTGGCCTTTTTAACCACCCAACCATTATTACCCTAGTCATTGTTGCCACTTGGCAAACTGAAAAAACTTGGTCATTGTTTTGTAGCTTAAAGTCTATCATCCCTATTTCCATCTCCTGCCCATTCAGCAGAGAATAACCCTGTAAAAGAGAGATACTCCAGGTCTCACAGCCAGTGGCCTCCCAGTTTACTCAGAGTCAATTCTCTATCTTTGGAATAATCCTTCTGGTCTAATCTTGACTCTTCTATCACTCCATCATCAAGGGCCATCCAACAGAGTCTCCTCCTCCTGTTTTTCTCACATGATAAGCAATACTGTTTCTCCTGGCTCCTCTGCTTGTGGCATCCTTCCCTAGATACCCATGAATAATGAACATCTTTACCTTTTTCCAGACTTTCTTCCTGTGTTCCTTCTCAGTTACGCCTTTGCAATCCAGGATGCTTAGAGCTGAAATCTCACTCCTCCCGGAACACTTCCTCTTGCATTTTTTTCATTTCACCACAGTGCTTTTAGCGCCTAACAGAGTTCATATGTTATAATTTGGGTTCATCATCTGTCTTCCCATTCTGGACCACAGGCTACATGAGAGTTGGGAATAGCATGTTTTAAATTCAGTGCAATTAATTTCAGAGTTTGAAAAATGCCAGAGATGAATTTAGGTACAAAAATACCTGCTGATCAATGTACTAGTCAAATATAAAGCTATAATTACAACTATATCGTTATATTTCTATATCCATGTATGATTTTAAATTTCTTTTCAAATTTTTATTTTCTAAATTAATTAAAATATACATTGAATTATGAAACAAATGAAGATTAAACACACCAATGAGTCTCTAGCACTCAATTCTTATGGAGCTTCTGTGAGGTCAGTTGATGTGACACAAAATGAGCTAGAGAGAAACAACATCAGCTCTTCAGAAAACTTTGACCTAATACAATATTTACATTTTTTATATCAGTAATTCATTTCAGCAAAATATGAACATTAGCTGAGCTGCAATGCAAACAGATATTTTAATCCAAATCATTACTATTACATTTTGAAGTCATTCAGACAATATAAAAATCAATTAATATGGAGAGCAAATTACAAATACAGTCTATTTTTCTCAAAGTATAGTCTCAGGGAGTAATGGAATTAATTAAATAATTCTATTTTTGTGGAATGTGTTTACATTCATCTTGTTTTTTAATATAACTCAACAATGTTAATGAATTAAACCTTTGCTTGTATATATGCACTTGTCAGTGGATAATGAAAGTGTGCCCCAAGGCTGTCTATTATAATGAATGCCCCTATTTACAAATTATGGCTGTCTCCAAAAATGTTAAACAGTCATCTAGAATAGCATGTCACAGTGACCAGCTTTTCAATTATGAAGTCTCATTTTTACAAGATCATAATTCAAAAGAAATACACCTGCCTGACCTGCCAGACAGGTGACAGCCAATGAGCCCATTTCTGGTTCAAGGTAGTTAGTGCTGTTGTAAAACTCCCATGCAACATGAGCCTACGAGTGTGTATCAGGCAATGCCCAAAGTAGGCTGACAGATGATGGCTAGAAAAAGGCAACTATTTTGCAAATGGCATTTTTGAAATATGTGTAAGGCTTTGTTCCTGAATTTAAGCTGTGAAATGATGTGATATAGCATGTTTCAGTTTACATATGAGATACAAGTTTTCACTGACAAACTATTTAAAATGAAATGAATAAGAGTTTTCAAATATGTCACATCACAGTCACTAATGAGGAATCTGTTGCTCAAGGACTTTGCTTTCTGTGGAAGAAGGATTGGTGTCCCCCATAAACATATGACTGTATCTTTGTTCTTAGGAATGCTGAATGTGGATTTATTGGAATCTAATATTTTTCTAAATGTAATTAAGGTTTTTGGGATGAGATAATCCTGGATTATACATGTGAATCCTGAATCTAATAGCAAGTTTTCTTATAGAGAAAGAAGATGAGACATGGACACCAGAAGCATAGTAAGGAATGTGTCCGTGGGGCACAGACAAGCCTAGTAACACCTGTGGCCACTGGGAGCTGGACCACTGAAGAACCTATCCTCCACCAGAGGCTTCAGAAAGGGCATCACCTTACTGACACCTTGATTCTAGATTTCTGGCCTCCGCAACTGAGGTAAAACAAATTTCTGCAATTTTAAACTACCCAGTGTATGGCAGCCATAGGAGATAAATAATATCCTGTTCAAAAGCCAGGTCTCCTTGGATTAACCAAGAAAATGGATGAATGAAAAAGATATCAGACAGCTCCTGTGACAACTGAGATGGCTGGCCAGCACACTGGGAAACACAACCCCATTAGGAGAGCTCTAAGGCCATGCCGAAGCCCTGTCCTGTGCGTAATCTTCCAGAAAGAAAGTGATCTAGACACTGTCACCGGTACAGGCAGCATGGAGCACTGCACACAGACTCTGGACACAGCGACCCCTGTGGCCTTCAGAAAGTTTTCCAGAACCTGCTGCTGCCTTCCTAGCTGGAAGACAGAGGTGAGGAATCCCTGGGCAACATCCAATGAATGCAAGATGAAGGCTAGTTTTAAAGAGGATATGAAGGGTTGTTTGAAACTAAATGAGGGAATGTAGGTTTCTGGATTATGAAAAGTCACTTCTTATGCAATATTCCACTATTACCGAACCTCTAAGACAGGATAAATCTAGCTATTATTAAAAATGATGTCAGTTTTGTACCCTTCTTAGAACTGAAATTGAAATTAGTATAATTTGAAATCTAGCTAAGACTGCTTTCTATATTGCCAAACATTCTCTTTTATTAAAAAGATTGAAAATGGAATTAAGAAATAAAATACTATCCTAAATTGGTTTATGTAGCAACCTCTAGTCTAGAGACTAAAATCAGACAAGTGAGTTTCATTTCAGTCTTATTTTCAATCATATCACTATCTTGTTACATGTAGTTTAAGCTTGTATTAACATTGTTGCAGGAAAAGAAAACGCTTTGGATGGAGGAGATGATTGAGTGTGAAGCCTCTTCAGTGTGTCATAAGTATACCAACAGGATTTCCAAACTAAAGAAATATCAGACATTTCTATTCTGGTTGATAAAAATAAATGAATAAATAACAAAACTTTGAGAAAGAACTATGAAAAATAAAGACATTTTAAATTGGATTGATTCAGTCTTAGCAATCAGAATATCTGAAACTGATCAGTTTAAGTATTACAAAGTGTTTAATTATGGAACAGTTGCAAAATCCTTTTGTGTTTCTCTAGGAAAAGAGGAAATGCTACTTATTTTCAAATATTCTTATCAGAATTACACGATACTTGCGCATCCTTCCCTCCCACATGCACTTTCATCATTTAGTATGTGTTACATGACTGAAGCCATCATTTAAACAGGAGTAACTATAAAAAATTCTTTCAACCTCATGGTAGAGGCCGTGAAAACAGATATCGGAAGTGACACAGAATAGGGTTAACTTAAGTTAAACTGAGAGTCCAAGTTCCCAAACTACAGGAAGATCTGTAGCATGAGGATTCCAAAGGCAAAAGTCCTTCCCCTCTTTGAGGTGATCAAATAGATTTCAGATTTGTTATCATTTTCCAATATATTTAATCACAGTCTTTCTTATATCAAAATATAATGAAGAGTTATGGTAGAGTTTTTATAATTTTTATTTCATCTTCTCTCATAAAAATATAGGAACAGTGAAACATCTCTTCATATTTTGTTATATACTAAATCTGGTTAGATCACAGCTAAGCCTTTTGCCTACGATATTTATAATGGCCTTATTTAGGATGAACAAATAAAAATTACCCATAGCTCTGAGCCTGTTTTTCTGAGGTGACCATCTCTTCCCAGGCCTGTAAAATGTGTCTTGGTTAAAGACAATAAATGATTCCACATAGGACAATAAATAAACACTAAAAACTACATTTTTATCTCTGCCATCAATTCAATTCCCGTCCTATTTCTTAAATTTTGATAACATTATTTGGTTTCTATTAGATATTCCACAATAAATTCAAATACCATTAAATATGTAAATCATAACATCAAATATACCTCCTTCTAATATTAAATTTCTAGGAAAAAATAAAGTTGAAAAGAATAAGGCTATTTTATACCCTTCCTAGTTTTCTTTCATCTTAATGAAGGCTATCATATAATATATGTGTGGTCATTTTTTTCTCATTGTCTGTATCTTGATTATTTCCTACTGGCAACTGTACATTTCTTTCAACATATTTCAAGGTATATTAATTCACTCTGGAGTCTGCCATATGTCCTAATCTTTTTAAGAAACTAAACATTCACTATAATATGTAAAGTTACCATGTAATCAGACTCATGCAAACAGAATTTCCTAGAACCACAAGCAAATTACCAAATTCTGAAGTAATTTTTGGAATTAAAATTATGCTTCTGGCCAGGTACAGTGGTGTATTCCTGCTATAACATCATTCTAGAAGGCTGAGGCAGGAGGATCATAAGGTCAAGCCCAGCCTGGGTAACCTAGAGACTTAGAGAAACCCTATCTGATTAAAAATAAATATTAAAAAAAGAATGAATAAGTGAATGAATAAATGAATAAATAAAACTGGCTTGATAGCATAGATTTGTAATCTCAACACTCTGGGAGGATGAAGTAGGAGAATCACGATTTTGAGCCTTGCTAGGGAAACTTACCCAAACAGCAAAACTTTTTCTCAAAGAAATAAAAAAATAATAAAAAATTTGAGGATATAGCTAAGTGTAAAGTGTCTAGGTTTCCCACTACCACTACAAAACAAAAAAAGGAGGGAACATAATATGCTTTTAGACCCAGTGAATATTTAAATACAAATACCTATTTCTGAACATTGTCACATGTATTAAACAACTTATTTATATTTGGAGAAATATGGATATGCACAGTAAAAAATAGATGAAAAAAATATGTACTTCCTTTTCATTTCAACAGTATGTGAGTCAGGAGCCTACAAACCAGAAACACAAATGAATCTGCAAGGAATTTATCACCATGAGAATAGTCACCTTTTTATCAGTGGTAGTTTAATTTCAATGCATAGTCAGTATGCCAGTGGCCTGGTCTCATTTAATTCCTTATCTTTGCCCTCAGAAAACATACTTGTTAAATCTCTTCATTTCCATTAATCATCTGATATCAGAGTTTGTTATTTTAGAGTGGAATTGATTGCAAGTCTGTCTAATGACTCATCTTCCAGATCTTGTTATGCCAGCATGTCACACACCTATGAGTACATTTCCAAAGGCAAATGCATTCCCTTATGTTATGACTGGTATCTAGATGTTTTCCCAAAGCCTCATGTTTCCATCAATGGGGCTTTTTTTTTTGTTGCTTAAATTCTTTTATTGGTACATTTTATCATTGGGTAATTTATCATTGGGTAATTGGACCTGTACATGATGCATCTTGTTCTTCTTTTTTCCCCATTCCCTGTCCTCCTATCACCCCCTCCACTCTTTCCTATTTACAACACTTCATTTCCATTTTTTTCCTTTTCTCATAATTTTTCTTTCCTTTCTTTACTTTCCCCTTTCCCTCCCAATTTCCCTACCCCTTTGGACCTTTCCTTTGGATTTCAAATGATCAGTTATTCATTTTGATAGTTTTAATCCTTATTTACATCTTCAGTTTCTCACACCAGAGAAACTATTTGGGATTTACACATGTGTGTCCTATTCATTTCACATAAGAGTGTGGCCTCAATGTGCATCCATGTAGCTATAAATATCTCTAGTTTCTCTTTCTTTATGGCTGAGTAGTGCTCCATTAAAAAAAAAACAAAAACAAACACATCTTCTTTATCCAGTTTCCAATAGATAGGCACTCAGGCTGTTTCCAAGTTTTAGCTATTACAAACTGTGCCGCTACAAATGTGGGTGACCATATATCAGTGTGGTAAGATTCTTTTAAATCTTTTGGGAAGATACCCAGCAAGGGAATAGCTGGGTCAAATGGGACCTCTATTCTAGTTCTTTGAGGAATCTCCACACTGATTTCCACAGTGGTTGTACCAGTCTGCACTCCCACCAACAATGGAGAAGGGTTCCTTTCTCCCCACACCCCTAGCAGCATTGCTTATTGGTTGATTTCTTGATAGCAGCCATTCTTTGTGGGGTGAGGTGGAATCTCAGTGTTGTTTTCATCTGCATCTCTCAAATGACCAGTGATGCTGAATATTTTTTCACATGTTTATCTGCTGCTTTTACTTCTTTGTCTGAGAAATGTCTGTTCATTTCAGATGCCCAATTTGGAATGGGGTCTTTAAATTTGGGGGGGGGTCTGATTTTTTTCAGTTCTTTATATATTGGAGATAGTAGTCCTTTGTCTGAGGTACAGCTGCTAAAATTTTTTTCCGACATTGTAGGATGTCTCTTAGCTCTGTTGGTGGTTTCTCTTGCAGTGCACAAGCTTTTCAATAAGATAAGGTCCCAGTCTTTGATTCTTTGTGCTAGTTCTCCAGCTACTGGGGTTTTGTTCATAAAGTCTTTTCCTATGCCAATATCTTCAAGAGTTCTACCTACCTTATCTTCCATCAAGTTTAGTATTTCTGTTTTAATATTTAGATCTTTAATCCACTTTGATCTTAGTTTAGTGCATGGTGATATATATGGGTCTAGTTTTAAACTTTGGCAAGTTGAAATCCAGTTTTTCCAGCACCATTTATTGAAGAGGCTATCTTTCTTGCAGTGAGGATGATTGGCTTGTTTGTAAAATAGGAAGTGGCTGAGTATGTCTGGAGTTGTTTCTGCATCTTCTAATCTATTCCACTGATCCTCGGGTCTGTTTCTTTGACAGTACCATGCTGTTTTTATCACAGTAGCTTTGTAGTATAGTCTCAAATTAGGGATTATGATACCTCCTGCCATGTCACTGTTGCCTAGAATTGCTTTTGCCATTCTAGGTCTCTTCTGGTTCCAAATAAATTTTTGGATTGTTTTCTCTAGTTCTATGAAATATATTGTTGGAATTTCAATTGAGATTGCATTAAATCTATATAGCAGTTTTGGAAGTAGGGCCATTTTCACTATATTGGTTCTTCCTACCCAGGAACAAGGGATATCTTTCCATTTTCATATATCTTCTTCAATTCCCCTTTTCAGAGTGCTGTAGTTTTCAGTGTAGAGGTCTTTTTTTTCCTTTGTTAGATTGATTCCTAGATATTTCATTTTTTTTGAATGCTATTGTAGTAGGAGTTGTTTCCCTAAATTCTCTCTCAGTGAGTCTGTTATTTATGTATAAGAAAGCAATTGTTTTTTGTGTGTTGACCTTGTATCCAGCTACTCTACATAATCTGTCTATTATGTCTCGAAGTCTTTTGGCAGAGTTTTTTGCTTATTCTCTGTAAAGTATTGTATCATCAGCAAATAATGACAGTTTAACTTCCTCCTTTCCTATCTTTATTCCTTTTATTTCTTTCTCTTTTCTAATTGCTGTGGCTAATGTTTCCAGAACAGTGTTGAACAGGAGTGGTTATAGTGGGCATCCTTGTCTTGTTCCTGATTTTAGCATGCATGAAAGTTTTCAGTTTTTGACCATTTAGTATGATGCTGGCTGTTGTTTTTTCATAGATAGCCTTAACCAGGTTGAGATAAAAACATTCTATTCCAATTTTCTGTAGGGTTTTTATCATGAATGAGTGTTGAATATTGTTGAATGCTTTTTCTGCACCTATTTTTTTTTTTTAGTTCTTTTATTGGTACATTTTAGGTATACAGTTTGTTTACATTTATCATTGGGTGCTTGTAAATGTACATGATATATCTGGGTTCTTTTTTTTCCCCATTACCTGTGTGCCCTTCACCCCCTCCACCCTTCCCTATTTACATAGATTTCATTTCCATATTTTTCCTTTTCTCATAGTTTTTCCTTTCTCTCTTTTCCTTTCCCCTTCCCCTCCTTTCACTCCTTCATCTTTGGACCTTTTTTCCTATTTCAAATTATCAATTATTCATTTTAATCATTTTAACCCTTGTTTACACTATCAGTTTCTCACACTAGTGAAACTATTCAGTATTTACACGTGTGTGTCCTATTTATTTCACTTAAGTGTATGGCCTCGATATGCATCCATTTAGCTACAAATGACTCTCGTTTTTCATTCTTTATGGCTGATTAGTACTCCATTTTATAAAAAAATACATTTTCTTTATCCAGTTTCCAGTTGATGGGCACTTGGTCTGCTTCCATGCTTTAGCTATTACAAACTGTGCTGCTATGAACATGGGTGCACATATTTCCCTGTTGTATGATTCTTTTAATTCTTTTGGGAAGATACCCAGCAAGGAAACAGCTGGGTCAAATGGGAGCTCTAGTCCTTTTTCTGCATCTATTGAGATGATCATATGGTTTTTGTCCTTGACTCTGTTAATATAGTGTATTACATTTATTGATTTACATATGTCGAACCATCCTTGTATCCCTGGGATAAATCCGACTTCGTCAGGGTATATGATCTTCTTGATGACCCTTTGTATTCTCTTTGCCAGTATCTTATTGAGGATTTTTGCATCTATGTTCATTAGGGAGAGTGGCCTGTAGTTCTCTTTTTTGTTTGGGTCTTTCCCTGGTTTTGGAATCAAAATAACACTTACTTCCATGAATGAATTTGGAAGTATTGCTTCCCTTTCAACTTCATTAATAAGTTTAGAGGGGTTAACTTCAATTCTTTTACATTTACTTAAACATGTCCCATGAGCTAGAAAGTGGTCTATTTTGGAGAATGATCTACGTCCAGCTGAAAAGAACATATATTCTGATTTTGTGGGGTAGAACACTGTAAACGTCTATTAAGTCCATTTGTTCAATAGCTTGGTTCAGTTCTAGAATTTCCTTGTTAATTTTTTGTCTAGATGATCTGTCTATTTGTGATAGTAGGGTATTGAGGTGCCCCTCTACAGTTGTGTTAGTGATTATTTGGTTTTTCATGTCCATTAATATTTGTTTTGTATCATTGGGGGCATTTGTATTTGGTGCATATATATTTATGATTGTCATCTCTTCCTCTAGGATTGTTCCCTTCACAAGGATGTAGTGACCATCTTTGTCTCTCTTAATTAGTTTTGATTTGAAATCTACTTTGTCTGTAAATAAGATTGCTACCCCTGCTTTTTTTTCAGGTTTCTGTCTCATCAGAACTCTTTTCCATCCTTTTACATTCAGTCTCTCAACTGCTTTTTGAGTTAGGTGTGTTTCTTGTATAGAGCATATTGTTGGATTTTGCTTCTTTTTAATATGTGTTTTATGTGTGTGGTGTTGATAATGACAGAAATAATGGGAAAGTTATAATTATAAAATTGTAATTTCAGTAGCCATTCTGAATTTTCATTTGAAAAATTTTATTTTATTTAACTTGTGTCTTTTAAAAAATATATATATATTTTCCCCCTTAACATGTTTCTAGTTTCCTCCACTTTCTTACACACATGGAGTCAAATAGTTATACTGTTTTAGTGTTTTTTGTTTTTTGGGTTTTTTTTCTGGTAGCAGGAATCAAACTCAGGGCTTTGAACTTACCAGATAGGCACTGTGCCTGCTGAGCTACATTTCTGGCCCTGTTTTAGTGTCTTTATCTACTAATTTTATCACCTGTGGCATATCTGGGTCACTTTCTATGAGTTTTTTTTCCTCATTATGGGTTTATTTTACCTGACAAATTTTAATTGGATTCCAGGTATTGTGAATTTCACATTGTTGGAGGCTGGATTTTCTTTTTTATTCTTTTCAATATTTTTGAGTTATGTTCTGGGATGCAACTCAAATCCCTGGAAAACAATTCAATCCTTTCAAAGCTTGCATTTAAACTTTGATGGGCAGAAGCAGAGCAGCTTTAGTGTAGGGATAATTTGGTCTCACGAAGCAGTAGCTTTCTAGTATATAACCCAAAGCCTAATGCATCAAAGTTTTTCCATTCAGAAGATTGGGAATGTGAGCTATTGCCATTCCTGTGCTGGCATCAGTACTTGTTCCTTCGGGGGTCTCTTGCATCTCAGGTAGTTTCCTCATGCACCAGTACTGAGATACTCAGTTTAGACTCAGTGGAGGTCCCTGCAAATCTCCAGAATACTCTTTCCCTTTGTGTAGTTTTCTCCTCCCTGGTAAACAACCAGACCAGCTCAAGCTGTCCCATCCTCCCTAAATTCTGCACTTGGTCTCTTTGACTCAGGCAAACTCCAGGCTTTGTTGGGCTCCCTTTGCTTGTTCTGTGGACTGGAATCTCTCCAGGCAATAAGCTGAGGCAATTATAAGTTCACCACATTTGTTTCTCTTCAGAGATCACTGTCCTGTGAAGCATGTTGTCCGATATCTGAAAACTGTTTTTTTATTTTGTCTCATTTTCAAGAGTTTACAGTGTAGGGTAAATCAGGTCTCTGGTATTCCATTATGGCCACAGGAAAAAGTCTCAGTTTTGGTTTTCAAATTGGGGTTGGGGAAGAATGTTGAACCAATTTAGTGTTAAAAAAAGTCAATGTAGGATCATAGCCCAGTCATTTATACTCTTCTTTGTTTCATTTTCCTCATTTATAAAATGAAGAGGTTGGTCTATTTGATCATAAAGTTCATCTCTGCCTCTTGGGCTGGGGTATAGCTCATGATAGAGCACTTGCTTAGTATGTCTGAGGCCCTTAGTATGTTTCCATTCCTAGCATGGAAGACAGAAAAAAAAAAAAAAGAAAAAGAAGTGAAAGAAAAGAAATTTATTCTCTGACACTTAAATCTCTTGAATTCTTTGATTCTATAATTCACCATACTTGTCTTTCCAGAAGGAATTGAGAAGTAGTGCCCAAAGTGAGAGATTAAAAAGTCACTACTGTGGAACTCCTATTTTACCAAAAAAGAACAGTTTTAGAAAAGAAGATTTGAATTTTAATCAATGAAGGAGTCTTTAATTACAAACTTGATAGGGACAATACAAACTCCATAGCACATACATATTCAGTGATGAAATAATCTGAAGATGAGAAAATGTATCGGAATAGTCTTAGTTTTATTATTATTTTACAAGGCCTAGCCATAGTATATTGAACATAGTAAGTGTTCAACAAATATTTGTTGAGTGGTACATGAAACCATCTGCATAAGAGGGAAAATTGAGAAGCTTCCACCTTAACAAAAGTAAAAATCCATCAATATTGCAATTGAGTAATGGTACATCCATATAACATAATATGATATAACATTGAAAATACTGAAAGCACAATATTATATGGAACAACTTTTAAGGATATACTGTTAAATTTTGTAAAAGATCATTAGGTATAATTTTATTCTTTTTATCTATATATTTCATAAAAGACAAAATGAATAAAAAAAGCAGTGTGTATAATAGTATATGTATATATATTAAGGCAAAATACTACAATACTTGTGTAATCAGAGTAAATATCTAGAAGAATGTACAATTGGTGACACTGGAGCTTCAGAAGAGGAGGACTGGGGTATGATGTGGAAAGGAGACTCATTTTTTCTTTTATGCCCTTTACTAGCCTTTTGATTTTTTTCCTCCATTAAGTTTATTGGTACATTTTAGGTATAAAATACATTTATATACATCATTGGGATCTTGTACCATTACATGAGTATCTTGGTTCTTATTTTTTTCCCCTTCCCCTGCCCTCCCTTCACCCCCTCCATCCTTCCCTATTTGCAAAGATTTTTCCATTTTTTTCCTTTTCTCATATTTTTCTTTTCCCTTCTTTCTTTTCCCCTACCCCTGCCACTTCCCCTGCTCCTTTAGACCTTTACTTCCTATTACACAATATCAATTATACATTTTAAAAATTACAATATCAAGACCTCAGAGACATTACCATAGATTTTACAGAATTTAAAAGGATATAGAAAACATATTTCAAAAATCTGTTTTGAAATAAATTTGACAACTCTAAGAAGTACCTTAGGAGACAAATTAATGAAACTAACTCTGAAGGAAATATAAAATTTGAATAGCACCCATTAAAGAAAGTATATTCCTAGCTTGAAAACCTACCTATATAACAGCAGGCTCATATACATTTTAGCTGATAAATTATATCAAAAATTTAAACCCGAGAAAAGAAGGAACACTTCTCCCCTCATTTTAGGAAAGCAACATTGTGCTAATACTAAAACTGGATAAAGATAATAGAAGAAAAAAGTATGAACATAGATAGAAAGTTGTTTAACAAAACAAACTATTAGAAGTCAGATCTGGCAGTATGTAGAAAGTGGTTTTATTACAAGGATGGCAGTGTTGGTTCAGCATTGGAAGATCCAACCCAAAAGTCATCATTTTAACAGAGGAAAGGAAAAAGCCATATGATCCTATCACTAGTTGCACAAAAAGCATTGGGCTAAATTCTACAGCTCTTTATGGTAAAAACTATCAGGAGACTAGAAATAGAACAGAACCTTCTCAACAGATTAAAGACATGTACTCCAATACTTCCAGTGAGAATGCCTTATATGAATGGAGAAGATACAATGCTTTTTCCTTAAGGTGGGGAAAAAGGGGAGATATGTATACCTTTCATCTGTCCATTAATCTTTGAAACCTGGGCCCAAACCAAAGTCTGGCAATAAAATGACACAATTAGGATAGGATTGGCAAGGTAGAAGTAAAATCTTTATATGTAGATGAAATGATCATCTACAGAGAAAATACTAAGAAATCTCTAGGAGCCCCTAGAACTTGTATTTGAATTTAGCAGGATTAGAAAACACAAGGTATATATAAAAATTCAGGTCTGTGTATACTTGCTATAAATGAAGAATTGGCTATTGAAATTTAAAAGTTATGTAGGAGTACAAAGGACCTAGAAAAGTAAAAAGAAAAACAAATAAACAAACAAAAAACAGTGCTGGAAGACGTTTAGTACCTAATTTTAAGACTTCTTCTAAAGCTATAGTAATCAAGACAGTGTTGGTGTAAGGAAAGACATATAGATCATTGGAATAAAACAGAGAATCTGGAAATACAACCACACATATATGGTGCACTGAGTTATGAAAGATTATTTAACATTAACATTATATAGAATATAAACTCAATTCAAGTGCCGAGGAAAAGACAGTATTTTCAGCAAATGGCACTAGAACACCTGGTATCTGTATATAAAAATTTAACCTCAGGCCGGGGATTTAGCTCAGTGGTTTCGCCGCCTGCTGCGCAAGCACAAAGACCTGAGTTTGATCCCCGGTACCAAAACAAACAAACAAAAATAACCTCATACATTACAGATATTTCCATACATAAAAATAAATTGAGGAGATCTATGAACCTAAATGTGAAAGCCTAAAAGTATAAAACTTTAAGAAGAAATTATAAGGGAAAATGTTTATGAATTTAGGGTAGGTAACAACTACCTAGGATACAAAAAACATGATGTATAAAAGAAAAATATTGATAAATGAGATTCCATCAAAATTTAGAACTTTAAATGATATCATTAAAATGAAGAGTAGTCCTTAAACAGACCATATTTACATTGCATATAACCTATGACCAGACTATATAAAGAACTCATACAGCTCATTAATAGACAACCCAATTAAAAAGTAGACACAAGAAGATGATAAATAGCCAGTACAGCATAAGTAAAGGTGTGCAGCTCTAGAATCAGAAAAATAATAATCAGCACAATAACAAGATTGAATTATACACTCATTAGGGACATGAAGTTAAAAGTTTTAAAAGCCTTGTCATGACTTTTTCTTTTTTGTTGGATTCTCCCCCTTTGCATTTAATTTGTCATATCCAATGGATTCATTCTGGTGGGCTCCCTGGGGTTGTGATCCTCATTGTCTTTTCCTAGGGTATTGTTTACAATTTTTTGTAGTGCTGGTTTGGTATTCATGAAGTTCCTGAGTTGCTCTTTATCATGAAAGTACATTATTTCTCCATCAATTTTGAAAGATAGTTTTGCAGGGTACATCAATCTGGTTTGGAGGCTGTTTTCTTTAGGGCTTGAAATACATTACTCCAAGCTCTTCTTGCCTTGAGGGTTTTCATTGAGAAGTCTGCTGTGATTCTGATGGGATTTCCTTTGTATGTGATTTGTTCCTTTTCTCTCACTGCTTGTAGAACTTTGTTCTTCTGTTGGGTTTCTGGAATCTTAACTATTATATGCCTATGTGTAGTTTTTTTTGATCAAGGCAAGCTGGAATCCTATATGCCTCACTTTTCTGTATGTTAAGTACTTTTCCCCTCCTTGGGAAGTTTTCTGCTATCACTTCTGTGAACAGTTTTTGTGTGTCATCTGCACTGTCTCCTTTTTCTTTATTGACTCCAATCAGTCTTATGTTATTCTTCTTTGCATCATCTAGGAGCTGCTGGATTGATTTCTCATGTTCCCTTACAATTTTAATGCAATTTTTCTTTTCCTGGTCACTAATTGCAACCTTGCCTTCTATATCTGAAATTATATCCTCACATTGGTTCATTCTGCTGTGCAGACTTTCAATGGAGTTTTTAATCTGGAAATCTGTTTGCATCTGTTTTATGGATTCCATTAGTTTCCTATGTTAGGATTCCACCCTGTTCCTCAGATCCTCTATTTTTTTATCTGTGTCCTCTCTAGATTTATTAATCATGTCTTGCACTATGAGCACAATCTTTGCTGTTGTCTGAGAAATTATTTCTGATTTCATTTTTCTAGATCCTCTTTTGTTGCCAATTCAGAGAGTCCAGGTGGTTGAGTATCAGATTGTTCCATCTTGTTTCCCTTTGGGGTTGCTGTAGGTGATCTGGAAGTCTGTTTTTGAGGCTTGTTTATGTGTCTTCTCATTTCCACAGCGGGGGGGGGGTGCTTCTGGTGCCCACGCAGCTCACCTTCTCTGCCCTAGGAGCATGGAATGGTGGCAGGGAAGCCTCCTTCAAGGTTCTGGGACTGGCTCACCTTCTCTCCCCTAGGAGGGTGGAATGGCGGCAGGGGGG
Source organism: Heterocephalus glaber (assembly GCF_053883595.1). Classification (NCBI taxonomy): domain Eukaryota; kingdom Metazoa; phylum Chordata; class Mammalia; order Rodentia; family Bathyergidae; genus Heterocephalus; species Heterocephalus glaber. Next base: position 2,743,860 of record NW_028258333.1, on the reverse strand, counting down.
CCTCCTTCTGCGTGCTGGGACTGGCTCGCTTTCTGTGCCCTAGGAGCTGGATTTTGCTTCTTAATCCTTTCTGCCTATTTCTTTTGATTGGTGAATTGAGGCCCTTCTGTCTGGGAAGTTTTCTACTATTACCTCTGTGAACAATTTTTCTATCTCAATTGTACTTTCTCCTGCTTTTTCTTGGACTACTATCCATCTTATGTTATTTTTCCTTGCATCATCTAGCAAGCTGCTGGATGGATTTCTTGTGATCCCTCACTATTTTTAAGAAATCTCTGTTTTCATGCTCACTAACCACAATCCTGTCTTCTATATCTGATATTCTATCTTCACATTCCCTTAATCTGTTCTGAGTTCTTTCAATGGAGTTTTTAATTTCCTGGATATCTGTTTGAATCTATTTCATGGATTCCATTTCTTTCTTATGTTAGGCAGTCATGGTTTCCATTTCTTTCTTATGCTGGGTTTCATGGCTCACAGCATGGTTCTGTGCTCATTTAACTTTTTATCTGTTCCTATTCTAGAGCCTCTAATCATGTCTTTCACTCTGCTCACCAAATCTGTAGTTATCTGGGAGATTATTTCTCCTTTGAATTTTTCTAGAGCCTCATTCATCCATTTTGTTACTTCCTGTGTTATCAGTTCAGGGTGTCCAGGTGGTTGATTGTCAGACTTTTCCACCTTGTTTCCCCCAACATTTGCCTTTGATGGAGTGGAAGTCTGAGTTTGTGCCTTGCTTAAATGTCTTCTCATTTTTGTTTTTGGTACTGTCCTTGGTTTAATTCCTGGGTTGACATTTTGAAATTGTTTATTTTATGTATCTTTGTTGCTTGTATTTAGAACCCTTATGGAATGATTGCTTCTCAAAGGTATCTTCCAGAGATAGCTGGTGTTTAGGTTTTGAGTCTGGAATGACTCTGATTCTATCTCATTTTCATTATACCAGGAAGGACAATTGATTAGATCAATCACAACACCTTAGCCCAAGTGATACAATCAGCAACACCATAGCATCAAGCACAGCTTAGAAAATGACAATTGTGGTAGTTATTAATCTATCACCTTTAACTTTCTGAATTAAATCAAAATCGAGGACCAACCCAACATATGTTTATAGTGAATAAACTCTTCAATACAGCCATTTACCTTTCAGGATGGGGAGTTAGAAGGAGTTGAGGAGGGAGGGATAGATAGGTTGAAGGATAGGGAAAGGTAATTGGTGAGGCCAGAAGACACAGGAAGATCATGCAAACTCTAAGAAACTGTTGAAGACAAGAGGAAAAGACAGACTGAAAGAACAAAGACAAGAACAGAATAAAATAACAGCAATAGGGAGGCTAAAAACTGCATTTACTTTACTTTAAAACTAATGAAAATCTAGAGATGGAAAAAGAGAAGAGAAGAAAAAGAAGAAATCCCAATTAGGGCCAGAACAGAACAAAAAGGGAGATGAAGAACTATGTGGAACAGAAAGAGAATGAGTGAGAGAAAGGGAACAAGCAAAGAGAAAAGAAAGCAAAGAAAAAAGAAGAGAAAAATAAAAATTTGAGAAGAGTAGAAAAAGAATTAAAAAGAAGAGCAAAAATTTTTTTTTGAAAATATCAAATAAAAAATAAAAGTGAAAGGCCTCCTTCAGGGTATGTCTCTGCTGTCACAATAGACAATGCGGTCAGCAGTGTGCGGATGTAAGTCAATGAGTCTCAGCAAGCCAGCAGCAAACCCCCAAGATTCAGGCTGATTTCTGCCTGTATGGCCCAAGTTGAGCTCCCTGTCTTCCTGCAGGGTTGAACTCTGCAAGTTTCTACTGCAGGTTCCAGCTGCTCTTCCCCTGAACATTGTCCAGGACCCAGTGAGAGGTGATGATCCCTCCAATTTACCACATATGGTGGTCTGGTGTGCCTTTATTGCAGAGATTCTCTTCCCTTTTCCAGTGGGCTTCAATTTTCATCAAGTAGCCTGAGAGAGGCCCTCTTTCTGTTGTTCACTTCTGCTCTATCTTCTGGAGCTCAGGACAATGGTCTTTATGACCCCCTTTGGCTCTGTAGTGTGGAACCAGATAGTGGCACAGCCAGGAAGCCAGAGTCCAGGGTGAGGGTTGACTAAGCTGGTTGCTGGGGGGCGGGCAAGGGGACCAATCAGCCAAGGTCCTCACTGTCCACTGGCTGGTCACTGGGGGCAAGTGGGGCTTTTTGAAGGTGGCTGGATCTGGTGTGTGTGAATGTGGATTAAGGGTGTGATACTGAGATTAAGGGTGTGATACTAAATTAGCCCACAGATTGCAATTAACATAGTTCTGGGTGTGGCTGAATAGATTTACTGTAGACAGAAGCTGGAATTTGGTTGTGGGTGGTACTACCCAAAAGGCTTGTAGCCTTGATAGGATAAAAGGGAATGACAGACTTGTTGATTGCTGCTTCAGCACCTTCTGTCTGCCACACCTTGAACTGTTTCTCCTTTGTGATGCCCTCTGCCATGCTACCCTGCCTTAGAGCCAGACAACCATGGACTGAAGCCTCTACAAAGTGTGAGCTGAAATCAATCTTTCCTCCCTTAACTTTGGGTGTTGAGAATTTTGTCTCAGCAATGAGAAAAGTAACTAAAGCACCTTATATTCTCCACTATCCCCATATCCTATTCTCAAGTAGAGTAGCCTCTCTTATATCCACATTTCCAAGTACTTACAATTGCAGACAATGGCAAATGCCATACATGCTGTCCATACATACCTGTGATGAAGTTTACTTTAAAAGTTAGGCAGAGTAAAAATTGATAACAAAAACTGCCCATGTCTCTTGCAAACGGAAAGGGGTCCAGGAGACCCAGGAGACGGAGGGTGATGGGAGAGGGAAAGGGGGAATAAGAGGAAATAAGATAAATCTTATAAAAGAATTTGATAACTCACTAAATGTAAACATTATATGTCATAAACATGAGCTAGGTTTAATAATAGCAACAAAAATGTAAATAGGGAAAGGGGATTTAGAGGAGATGGGAGGGAGGAGGACCCTTGAAAAAAATAAGCTCTATTATGTACTTGTACCTACTCCCCAAGATGAACATAAATGTTATGTACTGCATTTGTGCACTAATTATATATAATATGTATATATATACATATATATATAAAATATATATATCATATATTTTAGCAATTTGAATGTGTGAATTTTTTTCTTAATTGAAGCCAAGACCTTGCATCATTTCACTTAAGGGAATCACTTCATGTCTCTTCTGTGCCATTTCCAAGTTTTTAGCTGTTAGTACTGCTACACATGTGCCCTGGGGCCATTATGAAGTAAATCTTTACTTGAATACAGGACTATGACCCTTGCCAGTCAGTCTGATAACCGAGATGCCTACTGAGTACCTGAAGCATATGAAGAAGAATATGCTGGACAAAGGGATGATTCTCATCACAGCTTGGGTGATGTGCGAAGGCTCACAATTTAGAATTTAGGAATTTTTTTCTGGAATTTCCTATTTAATGTTTTTGAGCCACATTTGGTCACCAGTAACTGTAACCAAAGAAGGTAAAAGCGGAGATCAGAGGGATATGACTATCAGTTTATATACCCTGCACTTGCCACAGTGAGGTACTTTAGGGTCACAGTAGGAGAGTCTACTAAAAATAACTTATTTTCAGTAACAATTCCAACATCATCCTGAACAGAATAGATTATAGTATGGTCAAAAATGTGCCCAAAACTTGGAAGCAACATGCACTCCAATTCTGTCCTTCCTGTACCTACTCCTCTAAAGTCATTGGAATATTCTCTTAGAGAATGTGGTAACCCTCTTTTAAGCCCACAATAATTAAGAGTTCATTTTTTTCTAACTTAATAGCTATCATGATATCTAAAATGCTCTATATTTTAAAAAGATTCTCTGAAGAAATCATTTTAGAACTGTTTCAAAGAATATTGGAGCCTGATCAGACCCCCAGTCACCTGACTGAGGTTACAGTGGCAGGATTAAAAAGACAACACAAGATCTTAATGCATAAATGGGGGCCCAGGATGGTCAAAGCTCTTATCTGGCTCAGCCACCATCTCCTGGAGCTTGCTACTATTTACTGAACATGTAGCTTCTAGAAGGGGTAAGGGGCAGTGCAGGGAATGGTGAAGTGATGAGCACTCAGGAGCAGGTTCCTAGCAGCAAGGGAACAAACATTCCAGTAAGAACAGCTCATAGATTAATGGGAAATCTGTTTCTTCCCATGGCGTTTTGCCTCCGTAGGAGTTAACTGTACAAGTCTTGCTGTCCTTGGCTGCACCATTGTCTTGTCATCCAAGATGTCAGAGCCTCATGGATCACTGAGACCTCTGCTGTAACCAGTGGTGGGGGAGTTAGTTGTTCCTTTCCCACACACCAACTGCTGGCTCTTCAGGCGAGCCACTGTGGGCTAAGAGGCAGACTCAGATTTTACTATGAAAAGCCAGTTAATAAATTTGCAGCTTGCTCAGGTGGACTCCACCAAAACATGTTATTTTTAATTTTTTTTAGTGAAGTTATATATACTCTATCTCATCATGTATATACATCTAATATTAAATATATCAACAATTTCTTAGTCCAGTACTTGATATTATCCAGGAAAGAGTAATTCACTTTTTCCCTTTGTCAAAAATCTGGATTCTCTATGAACTCAGCTATTATAACAAGGAAATGACTCATTATCTCTCATTAATGATGTACTTTTTAAAATTTTTAAAGTAAAATTTCACCTAATTTACCTTTTTAAAAGCAAATAGTATCTTTCCCTTTCTTTCAGTAATCATGTGTTTTAGTAAAAACACATGCTTAAGTAGTAGCACTTTAAATTGCTTTGTAACATTTTGCTATTTGTTATTCCATTAAAGTATTTTTCTCAACACACACACAAAATAATTACAAGAATTTTAAGTATCTAGGAAAAAAAAAGTTATAGAGACACAGCAGTGGTAACATCTGGGAGTCCAGAAAAATAGAAGTATCTTTGGGGACTTTATCCTTTTTAAGATTTGTCTTTAGAGTATTGAGCTTAGTGTATTAAATGTTAGTGGATGGCATCCGTTTGGAAGAAAATTATCCCTCATCTTTCTCCCCTACCTTTTTCCATGCTTTCTTTGTATGGGTTTTGTTTCTCTAGAGGATCCTATCACAATGTCCTTAAATGTTTGTGTTTAGTCATACTCAATAGAAAATGTTCAATATTTATAGTGACTAAATATTTATTACCTAATCATGAATATTTTTAGAGGATGCCATGTTGAGTAACACCAGGAAAAGAAATATAAGTGGGGATTATTCTGGGGATTATTAGGCACACAGCCATGATACTATGGATCAATTATTTTTTCAAAATGATTTTTGTTTTTTTCCATAAATGTATGTTGTGTCTCCTGCACCATTTCTTTTTGTGTTATTTATAAATACTATTTATAAATTTATAAATATCTATAAATATAATTATAATATTTTAATTATATACAATTATACTCAAAATATATAAATAGATAATATTTATATAATATACAATGTATAATATTCCCATAAATAAATATATAATATAATTGTAATATTTATAAATACAATTATAAATTAAATTATTTATAAATAATATTTATAAATATAAATACTTATAAATAAACTCTACTCATTCCTAAAGTCCCTTTTATAACAAATTCCATTTGTTCTTCTGCCTTAGCTCCAGTAACATAATGCATAATTTAAAGACTGAAATGTAGGAAGGAAATTTACCCTCAGATGGTGTCTGAGAACCTCAGTTTTATACCTTGAGAAGTTTAATGAATATTTTGTTTGAAACGAATGGCCTGGATTTTAGAGTCCGTTGTTTTACACTTTTACCCTTTCATCTTATGAAGATTTATGCACTGTTTATATGTTACTGTTCAGCATTGTAATTCCTCAAACCATTTTGAATTGGAGCAGAATTAAATTACAAATATATCTAAATATTTAGGCCATTTTTATATACTCAATCATTATACCTTTTAGCCAAATTTGTAGTCTAATGTTTATGCATTCTGAAAAGGAACAGGATTTATCACCCATTCTTCAATTTGCATTAGAACTCGGTTGTGTAGGTTTCATAGATACACTGAAAGTGTATGATGGGAGCTGACTGATTACAGTGCCGCTATGCCAACTATGCCACAAAGAGGAGACTTTGCAAACTGTGACCTGGACAGAGTAATGGCCAAAGTGTCCTTCAAAGTATCAGCTAAATAATCTGTCACCAAAACAGGGTTAAAATTTGAATTTGGCTATCAGAAATACAATAGAACCTTATGTTGTGAAGGTAATATGTTAGTTAGAATGAAATGAATCCATGTTCCTAAGTTTCTAAATTTCTTCTTTTTGTTATTACAGAATAATTATTTGAAAGGTTGAGATGGAAGTGAACTTAAAAAAAGATGATCAGGTAATCAGAACATATTCAGTTTCTAGAAACAAAACAGAAGAGGAGACTTAGATGCAGACAGCTTTTTCTCTGGCTGTTTGTCCTGGCCTCTCCAATCATTCCACTTAATGTTCCTAAAGAAGATATTTTCAGTTGTTCTAATAAAAGTGAAACTTTTCAAGACAGTGATCTATTGTCCCTGCCTTACTAGCATAGTATGCAACATTTGTCAAATGCTGGGCCACAGCAAATTAAAGAAAGTGCCTTATTAAGTGTAGGATCAACACATCTAGAGCACAACTTGATTTTTACAAATGGAGGAAAACAAGATTAATCTGCAGGAAAAAAGTAAAAGAAATATTAGTTGGGGTGGGGGTATTGGATTCATAGCACCAGAAAGAATGAAGGTGATTGACTGAGAGCTTACAGGAGGCAAGGAAGCAACAAACCAGCCTGTGAGTAGAATATATACTACTTACTTCTTAAGATTTTGACCATGTTTCGATGTAACCATGGCGAAGCCCAACCGACCTCCATTGCTGCTTGACAAAGTTCCAGCTGGGGGAGAGAAAGGGTGGAACACATTGGACCCTCATGTTTTATTTTTTTCTTGCCATAATGTTTATAATTGTTACTCTGATCACAGGAGTCATTGTGTTTGTGACTAACAACAAACTCTCCATGAGGCAAATTGGAAATGATATATTGAAATCTGATCTGGCTCACAAGTCCCAAATTCCAGTTTCTCTTAGTTCTATTGCCACATCCACTCCTAAAGAAACCTCCCCTAAAACCCACCCTGTTTCCCCCACTACTATAACTCCCCCTCTTATTGTTGACATTCTTTTTACTAAAGGGGTCTTATGAAGAGATTGAAAGGACAGATTTTAGATGTAAGAAATAGTGGAAAGTGGGAAAAAGAAAGAAAGTTAAGACAGGTAAATGCATTAAGGAGGCAAGTTACTCAATATTTCTCAAAGTGCTGTAAATATCTCCTGCTCATGGACTATGAACTTAAATGACATTTAGTTAAGATGAATAGAGGTATAGAAAAATAGAGAGCTAATAGTAGACTATATTAACCATTGTGCAGTTTCTCAAGGGCCAGCTGGTGACCACAAGTTTGACACTTAGTTGATTAAATCTTGCTTGTACCCCCACTGATATAAAGATTTTGATTAAGTTATTTTCTGTTCTCTTTAGGTGTGGGTAAATAAGGGGACAATTGTAATTTTTAGATATGTATTGGTGATGTTCAATGAAATGAAACAGCTTAGAGGAACTGTACTTTGTTTAGCAAAAAATAACCTTTACTTCAATAGAAATTGCTAAGGCAACCTAAAAATGTAAACATGTTCCGCCCAATGCCTCCTAGCCATTGCTTAAAGATATAAAAATAAATCAGACCCTGAGACTTACCAGAGGGAACCTGAACATTGCTTGTGAAGGTTCTTTTCTCATCGCTGGCCCAGGACATCTCCCCTTCCTACCCTACATCGGCATCGACTGCAGCTGGTCTGCGGCATACCTAGAATTCTGTTACTCCAAAGTTTTAATAAGAGATCTTTGCATAAATAACAGTGTGTTCATAAAACATGTGTGCAGGGAAAAAAAGAAACATTATTCAGTGTGGAGAAAAGTGGCATAGAAAGAGTCCAAATTCAGTGTGACTGATCACACAGCAAATTTCAGAGGAGATTTTGGTAAAAATAGTGAGATGTAACCCCACTGAAGATTTACTTTCAGAAATGGAATTATTTTACTTTAAGAGTAAAGGGATTGAGACCTCAAAAACTGACTCCCACCATGAAAAATCTGGTTTATATAAATGCAAACACACAATAGCATATTTATCCAAGTTACTAAAATGGGATATATAATGCACTAACTGCACTATTTAAGGTACTACTCTGCCCAACAAAGGATAAATTTGGGTCACTTCTAGGAAAATGGATCACATTGAGACCACACTGGTGAGTGAAATAAGTCAGACATACAAACTCTAATATCACATGGTTTCTCTTATATGAGAAACCTAAATTATAAAGAGCAAAGAAAGATAGATAGATCTCTCTCAGATAGGAAGGGAGCCAGGAGATGGAGACAGGGGAAGGAAGAGAAAAGCAATGACTTCGTGCTGTTACATACATGCACCAACTCCACACAAGGAATGTGAGCATCAAATACTGCAAACATGAACTAATAAGAAAGAAAAATTGAAAGAAAAAAGATGACTTAAGAGAAGTTATCTGGATTTTTTAATATGAAGAGATTGCCAGGGGTGTTCTTCAGAAGGACTCAGTCACTGATATTTGGGTTCTGAAAAATCTTATGCCTTCTTGTGGTCTGCAGAGAGTCATTATTGCTATCAACTGGGGACTCACCAAAAATGTAGACTCGCCAGTCCTGAGAACCGGTCACTGAATCACATTTTGATTTATCAAGATGATTCAAAAGCACACTGAAGTTTTGAGAGCACCATTCGTTTTGATTGTTTGCTGGTTTGTAACAACCCAGCTCAAAATATTATGGCTTAAGTGGCTTAATATAAGAAAGTCTTTATTATTTTTCATTTCCTACATTTTTAGTTGACTGGTTATTCCAGTGGACTCACTTGCTATTGTGTGTGTGTATGTACGCGTGTGTGTGTTTGTTGGTGAGGATTAAATGCAGTGCCTTTCACATGATAGGCAAGTGTACTAACTAAAAGGTGAGTCACATCCTCAGCCCACTTGGTGTTATTGGTTAGAGGTGCAGATAATGGCTTGTGCTGGACATCCAGTGTGGCCTCCTTAATGTGTCTGCATCTAGAGATGCTAGAGATATCTATGGTGAATTGCTTACCAAGCCCTTCCTTCAAAACTTGCCTATGTTCCTTTGGCCATTGTGATACCCAAGCCAAAGGTCAGATGCTATATGGAAGATAGGAATTAAGGGTTCGAATTCCAGTGTCATGATTTAGTAAGGAACACAGAATAATTATTTCCTCCCCATTTCTCTCAAGAATCTCAATTTTACTTATCTCTGCCTTGTCTTGTGCCTGCTCAGCACAGCAGGAGCAATATGTTTGTTTCATTATAGACTTTCGCTGTAGACATGTCTTCAGCATTAAATGAAATATCTATACTGACCAACTCATGCACGACCAAGAGAGATTTTGAGGGCTATTTATTTATTCCCATACAGCCTATAAATTTAGCTCCAAAGCAAACAAAGCAGAACTCACCAGAGTGGTAAACATCAGGCTGATCTTCACCACTTCTTTACAGTAGGGAGTTGGCTTTATTGGCTGCACTCTGCTCATCATTATGAGGCCACAGATAAGCAAGCTGCAGAGCCTGGTGTACAGGGATGCAAATAGCCCTGATTTTCTGAAGAGAAACCCATTTTTAATTAATAATCCAGTACTCCTTGTGAAAGCAGTGTTATAAGTGCACACATATCAGTTTCCTAAATGGTAGATGTTTTAGTCAGCTTTCCTATGGCTGGACACATTATCCAAGTTCTGTGGCTTAAATGAAGAGAGGTGCAAGGGGTTCAGTAGAAAGTCAGCTGACTCCAAGGGAGAAGCTCCATGATGGAAGGGAATAGTAGAGCAAAGATGCTTAGTTCACAGCAGCTGGGAAACAGACAAGGGGAAGAGTGCCAGAGGGAAAGGGGCAAGAGGCCAGAGACCAAGCTATACTTGCAAGCCCCACCTAGACACACATAGCCATGAGCTCCACTGCTCCCCGGGGTGGACCTTAAACTCGGCTCCACCCTACCCACCAAGGTATATGAGTGTCCATTTGGCATTTGACAATCAAAAATCAGGGTCATGTACAGCCACATTTTCTCAAGGTAAGGACACATTAAATACTGAAACTTATGTAAAACCTATGTATATATACAGCCAAGAAATTCTAAGTTTTTTACCTTTAAAAAAAGTAAATAAATCTGAATTTGATTAGGAGAATTAAGATGGTAAAAGAAAAACAAGCACATAATGCTTATTACTCTTGCTATTATAAAATTAATTATGCATTCAGGATGATTATTTGGTTGCAAATGTAGAGTAGGTAGGACATACAGAACTTTCCAATCATAATGTCTAATATAAAAAGGAGAAAATATGATATTCTTTAACAGAATTTGACTGTAATATAATGATTGCATTAATTGAGTTGCATCCAAGTCAGAGAAGTAAGAAAAGGAAGCAATGAGGTGACCCTCACACTTAAAATCAGCAGTAAGTTTTCATTCATATCTGCAAGTTAATCTTCAAAGCCTGTCTGAGTGCCAGTTTAGGCTAATGTAAACTCACAGCTGTAATATGCTTTTGGAAAGTTTTACATTTTATGATTCGAGCTGAGGACAATAGTGGGTAAGTGATGAGAATCATTGGCTTTTGGAATATTCATCATTCCATAAGGAGAGGCAACAGAAGGGTGTGTGTCCACGGAATAGGGACAATTTTGCTCATTTTTGTAGTCATAAAGTATAGCCAGAAACCTCACTCCACAGAAATCCCTCTGGGAGACTTTCCCTGTCTTTGAGTCTTCTGGAACTCTAAATATATGGCTATGTCCCCACCAAAGTGCATGGCTAGAATAAGAAATTAAATATTCTAAACTTTACATGTTTCAAATACTGGAACTTTGCATTTTCTCAGGGCTTGAAATGCAATGCGTGACATTCAATGATTTAGGTTAAGAGTAGAATCCAAAAGGATGCAGAAATCTTGTAGAATATTGCAAGTAAATGCTCAGGCTTTAACGTAAAAGACACCAGAGCGATCAAGAAGAGATATAGCTGGGTAAATGAAATTTGTAGTTTTAGTTTTACAAGGAATCTCCATACAAATTTCTATAGTGGTCAGAAAGTGGATAGATCTTGAGACCATAATTCTAAGAGAAATAAAGCAGACACAAAGATTTTATACCACATGGTTTTTCTGTAATATGAAAGATTCCAAATATAAATAAGAGTAAAGAAAATGAAAAAGAGCAAATTAAAGAGACATAGTAGGAACCAGGGAGACAGACACAGCTGAAATGGACAGGGCTCTGGAAAGGAAGGAGAGGGGAGGGAGGAACCAGGATGAGAGAAGATCAAGATGCAATATGTATATGTACCAGTTCTCCATGATAAATATTTATTATGCATTGTAAATATATACTAATGAAATTGAAAAGATGAATATAGAAAATGTATAACAAAACAACAGGAGGGCTTTTACTGTGAATCCAGTGGAAGTCCTTCAGGGGAAAGAGGAAAGACTTTACCTCTTTGCTGGCTCACAGACAGTGTGTCTGAGGAGTTGATGTCACCATAGAAATGCATTGCTCTGAGATGTCTCTGCAGGAATTTGAAATATTTATTTACCTCCTAGAATTGACTTTCGAGAAACAACCTGGGTGTAAGATCAAAGTAGTCATCGAAAGTTTGTGTTAGGTATAAAGCATCAAATAAAACCGTACATGGTCTAGAAGCTCAGTAGAATAGAGAAGAGAAAGACTTCAAGATCTCTGCTGGGTATTTTCTCGAACCTGTGGATTCAGAAGCCTGTGCACTTGTGGGAGGCTCCACTCACACACGGCAGGCAGTCTGAGCATGGCAGGAGGCCACACTTGACCGTGTTGCCCAGGTTGTGCACAGAGGGGTCGATGTAAGGATGAAGTTCAAGAGTGAAAGCCACCCTCTGACCACACACTGAAAAATATACCACAGTGAGCAAGTCCAGGATGCAGAATAAAACTCACACTTGTGTCTGGTAGTGTAAAATACTGTCAGTATCTGTCATGTTACGGGACCTCTGTGGACCAATGTAAGTGCAATGGATTGAATTTGGGGCCACGGTCTGTCATTCATATGTTGAAGTTCTGAAGCTCAACACCTCAGAAAGAGCGGCAGTAAAAGTAATTCTGTAAGCAATTATCAAACAGTGTAATTGTATATTCTTCTCCTTTCTCAATCTATATAAATAGAAAATGAATAAGACATTATGCATATAATTCTATTGTTGGGACAAATGCAATATCTTTGACAAAACTAAAAGATGTGGATGAGACTAAAATTACATTGGAATATGAGAATTGCACAAGATGTTAGCTTGAATTCCCAGGGAAAAATGAAGAGTACCAAAAGATTGATAAGGAATTCAATATTGTACAAAAAATTTAAAATAAGCTTTTCATTTTTTCTTCCTAAAGCTTCTTAAAAGAAAAACACAATATGTAATTATTATAAAAGTACATTGTCCACTGTCTATTTAAAAAACACTCAGCTATAATACATATAAAATAATGATATAAGAGTATGGATGTAGAGCTCTATGGGAATACAATATCTATATCTTATAAAATAGTCAGTATAAACCCTAACTTGATTCTGGTAAGTTTTGTATTGTGAGTTTTAGAGCAATGACTAAGAAAGTACTTGATGTAGAATATTACAAAAAACACTCAAATAATATAAAAAGCAGAGAGGAATAAGAGGGGAATGGGATAAAAAACACTTAAGAGGTGTAATGTACATGCACCACCTCCCCATGGCAAATGTAACTATTTTGCACCTCAAAATGGCTAATAAAAATAAGTAAATGAATAATGAATAAATGAATTTGATGCTGGAAAAATAAAAGGGGGAAATAAAAAGGGGAAAAAGAAGGAAATGTGTTACGTACATGTATGGATTCTCCACAGTGAACGTAATCATTATGTACTGCAAACATGTAATAATAAAAGTAAAAATAAAACCCAAAGTTTAGAAAATTAAAAATATATAAAAGAAGGAAATTGCAGGACAAATAATGTAATAAAAACACGTAAGAAATAAAACATGTCAAAATGGTAGATGTAAAATCAATTGTATGAATCAAAACAATAATTATCAATTTAAAAATCTGAAAAAAGAAATTATTTAATTGGTTACAAAATAATAAGATATCCAACTATGACTGTCTACAGGAAAAACAATTTAATTCCAATACACAAAGTATCATTAGTTTAGTAAAGTGAAAGTATGAACAAGATATAAAACAGATTCTTCCACTATAAAAATGTACCATCTATAATACATAGGAAGTACTTCAGTATAAAATGTATTTCTAGATATAAGCATAGTGTTTATAAATTATTCAAAAGATCAGGAGAATATAACAACTATAGACATATTTGTACTTAACAAAATAATAGCAAAATATATGAAGCAGAAATTTACATAATTGAATGAAAAAAAAATGTTTCCAACATCTCACTTTCAGTAATAGAACATTTGTAAAGAAAATCAAAGAAATAGAACTTTACACTAAAATCAACTGATAGACATTTATAGAACATTTTACCAAACAGTATCGGATACACGATACAATGTAGATCCTACATGTCAAGTTATTGACAATAAGGGAAGACCAGAAAAGGTTATCTCAGCTTGCTCTTTCTGTTTAACAGAAGGAAGCTGGAAACTCAAAAGACACTAGAGAACCTTCAGCCCAGGGCTTGATGGGTTGGTTAATGAGAGGAAGGAACAGGAAGAGCAAAACACTTCCCAGAGCTTTACATCAGGCTGCTGACACCAGCATGGGCTTGGCTACTAACAGGAGAAGCCCGTGGGAAGTATGTCCTGGCTCTCCTTCCATAGTCATCCCTGTGACAGCAAGGTTGGTTGAAAGGGCAGCACATTTCCGGAGCTTGAGGAAATTAAATCCATCCATTGCAGCAAACTTTATTAATGTCTTTCAGACTCTTATCAGATTTATTGCATATCTTCACATTTAAAGAGCATCACTTAAAGCAAAGAGGGAGTTGAGCACAAAATGGGTTCTATTCAGTGGATTATATTAGGGAAGGAAGTGAACATTACCTTCTTATGTGCAAATGCCAGAATATTATGTAGAGAGAACAATCTCAGTGACCAATCCAAATAGGTAACTAACCATTACTGTGCAACTGTGTAAACTTCGTTCTCTCTAGGAGTTGAAGTACATTTGACTTCATAACTCACAATGAGATCTTTATCTTAATAGCATCTAGCTGTGTTACTCAATAATGAGGTCAGTCGGGTGCTATACTACTCAAATTAGTATTGTCATGTTTCAGAGATTTATCTGGGACTTCACCAAGAAAGATGTCTCCTGCTTTTAAACTAATTTGTGAGCATACAAGAAGCTAATTGTATATTACTCATTAAATAATCATATCTTTACACAATCATTTCTCTGCCTATGAAAGAAAGATACTGTTTTTGAATGAATTGCTCTCAAACATTAAGAGCAGAGCAGCTGTGCATGATTAATGTTGTTATAATAAATGCTATGAGAATTTATAACAAATTGTCATCCACTATTATCTGCTAACAAAATAATTTATCACCTTTTAATTTCTTAATTCATAATGAATAATTACCAACTTAATTAATCCCTCTTAAGATGTCTGAATTCATTAGACAATTTGATTTGGTTCATTGGCCAGGCTGTAGTATGTATGAAAAATTTATATTTTAAGTCTGTAATCAGCTGCTTTTTAAAAAAATCTTGGCTTCCTTATGATTTAAATAGTTATTTATATGAATATTTTATGTACTTTCATAAGAACTTTAATTACCCTTACTGTGCTTTAGGAATAATAATTAGTAATATTACTGCCCTAATATCTAGTAAATGTACAATCCAGATTTTTTTCACTGATTACTGAAAGGAATGATTTGTTCATATTCCGACCTGTTTTTTCTTTTCTATTATTTCTGGCTTACATAATAGGTGGCAATTAAAATAAGAACAATTCACCTACCTAGCTTTTTGAGATATTTTGTTGTCACTTGACTGTTAGCTCAGTGTTGGAAATTAAATGTCTCTTATATGTTTTAAGGCACAACTACATTAAATATATAAACCTTCATGATTTATGACAAAATTATCCTAAGCATTTTTCAGAGTTGTTCCCCTTTTTTTGGTTAATGATCTATTTGCTGCCTGTACCTGTTTTTAATTTTCTGCATTTCACGAAGACATGTCTGCCTCTGTCAGAACAATCACTTTTATGACAGTGGCAATTAAGTTTAAATAGAATAGGAGTAGGGAAAAATATTAAATATGTTTTACAGGACATTGTCAAAATTGCTGTAGAATATGAAGAAAGTAGAGGAGAAAAAGAAAAGCTAAGAGGTGTTCATGTCTTTGTACAGGACACTGGAACTATAGCATAACGTCCTTAATACTCAAAAATCCTTTGTTTGCTCGTGAGCTACACCTTTATACTAAAACTACTATGTAGCTGAATCAACTGTTTCACTGCCTCCACAGTTCACATTTTTGAATCTTCCCAATGATATTTGGGTTTACTGTGACAATTAACTGTAGCATTTACAAACCTGTTTATTACAGAGGAAAGGTTTTCACCAAGACCTTATCTTTCTTTTTCATGTAATTTTACCTCAGCTTTGCACAATCTGTAGAAATACACTATCATTGTAAAGTTACCAAATGGCAGAATTACTCCAGGATTTCTCTAGCATAGTTTAACCTTCCATCCACTGGCCCTTCTGCATTTGGGATGTCCACTGGTGGGATTTTAGCAGCAAATCTGTGTGCTAGATTTGAGTTGAAACTCTATTTCTTGAAACATTTTGACACGTGGCATCAAGTCCTTGGAAGAGCATATGGAGAGGTGAAGGATGCATCACATTCTTCTGCTTGCCACCCACCTCTGCTCTGAAGGAACCACAGAAATTCAGGCCAGGATTTCACACATAGAATCATGAATGTTCTGTGTAGATGCAGGAATGGATTCTAATTTTATTCAAATCTCACCAGCTATTTTACTCTGAGAGCCTTTTATTTTTTATGCACCATAGCAATTTGGTGGAGCTAGCAATAGTGCCTAAGGAGTTAGGAAAGCCTAACCAAGGATACACCCTGGTATATCTGGGCGGGTCATGGAGGTGTGACCTGGGGACTGTAGTGATATGCCCCATGACCCTTCTTTTCTTGTTCTGTTCCCCTGCTCTGCTTCTGGGCTGACATGAGCTAAATATTGCCCCACCACACACTTCTGCCCAGATGGTTCTGCTGTGGAGCCAGCTATCCATAGCCTGACTCCCCTGAAGCCGTGAGCCAAAGTAAACAACTCCTCTTCTAAATTGTGGGTGTTGGGTTTTATCTTAGTGATGAGAAAGCTAAATAACACACAGGCTCTTTTTGGGTAGTCA